>NW_023396967.1:2530273-2650771 GCF_011125445.2 Fundulus heteroclitus
AAACGGCCAGTGTGCCGTACTCTACACAGCCCTCTCTTAGAATTCCAAGTCAGAATTGCAATCTCAGGAGTATTGTTGTTATATTTCCAGCCTGGAAAATCCAATCCTGTACAAAACAGAGCTCAGCATTGACATAGAAACGATCAGCTGAACGATGATGCATCTCCTGTGTTGGGCGTGCAATGAACTTTCTTCCTGTTTCTGCAAATGTTTTCAAGCTTTACACTTCTTCTTTTTCTCCTCCGTTGTCCTCATTATTAAGCACGTTTCACACAGTGACCAGTGTGATCAAGTACAAGGAAGAGACAAACATATATATTTTAAAAAAAAATCAAAGTTCCAAGAAAAACTTTCTAAGACGTTTGGGAAGCTTTGTTAATTACTGATAAAGGTCATTGTAAAAAAATTATAAATCTCTGGCTTCTTGAGGAAAATCCAAATAAATGAGGGCGTTTGGCACAGTACTGTTTATTATTCTGCCTCTCAGTTACTTTCACTTCCTGATTTATTCCAGCTGTTTCCCTCGCAATGCCTGTTTCCCCCACATCTAAATGTTGTTTTACTAATATATTGCCCCTTTACATGCCTTGTGTTTACGCTTAGTTAGAAAATGTGTGCAGCAAACCTGCAACATCTTTTAAACTTTGGTTTGGTTGGAACTTGGTTTTATTAAATTCCTACTGGTTTGTGTTTCTTCTTTTTATATAAGTTTCATGTTAATTGTTTTGTCAGGCTATCTGTTGCAGTTAGGCTGCTGACAGCATTGTCTGGTGTATGTGCGCCCTCCTTTTCAATGCCGCCCTGGGCGTTCACTAATTTGGCCCATATTATAAACTCCCAATACTAATTTAATAATTTAATATTCCAATATTAAATTTCTACGTTTCAATCACATTCAAGTAGGAATTTCAACTCATAAAGCAAGCGGCCCCCAGCCAATCCCTAGTTCAGATTTAATACAGCTGCTGTGCCCAAAAAATGGGAACATTGCAAGAGTATCTGCATTTCTGATTGTGGCTTAGAGTGCTGTATTACACAATGTCTCTTTGTGAACATTTACTGTTTGAATGGACAAAACAGAAAAAGAAATACAAAGATTCACATAATTACATTGTTGGTTGATGATGCTAATAACAGGTATTGTGGTGACTGAGCATAGGTTGTCCAGGTTAGAAAACCATTTCTCTAGTTTTCTAATCTGCACATATTTCACTCGGGTGTGGTGTCATTCCCAGATATGAGATCAGAACTTCTGATAGTAATCAAATGCAGCGAACCAACTACAGATGCACCAACAGATCATCCAGAGATCAAAATCTTCCAGTTTTCCCTTGAATGACTCACATTGATTATCATCAACTCCCAAAGGTGAAGAACTCCTCAAAGTAAACTGGAAATCTGTACCTGCTTGGACAAGCCTTATTGGACCTGTCGAAACTTTATGTGTTTTCAGTCTGTCTGCTTTAACATCATGGACAAATGTATCTTCAAAATAAGTACTGTGCTTTTTTTGTTATACATACAACCCTGATTATAAAGGGATGTGTTGTTTTTTAACCTACCTCTGGATCCTGGAGACGGGTCAGGTTTTGGGTAAAGATAAAACTTTATGCCCTCAGATGCTCCAGGCAGGGTCACGCCACGCACCAGCAGGATGATTAACATCACAAAGGGGAACGTTGCTGTGACGTACACCACCTATGCAGGAAAAAAAAAATACAAACATATTTGTAGAATAAACCATTTCAAAAGTCCCAGGATTCCCTCTGCACCATTTGACCTATTTTTACCTGCCCAGATGTCCCTGTAATAAACTTATAATAACCTTTACACTTCCTCAACTGCTATTTGGGTTAAACGACAGACCATTTTAAGGCGTACCATCTATTATGTATATTAGAGGTGCAAACAGCTTTAAAATAGAGGTAATAATTTTCTTCCTGTTGACTAGGACCTTTTTTCTTTCATCCTGACAGAATCAAAGACTGGAAAAAAAAACAGCAACACACATCTGAAGAATTAGCTTTCACAGCAACCCAAGGGTTGGTGTTTCATTGATCCTGGGCCCCAGCATGTGGCCTTTCTCTGAGCAACAGTGTTTTTCTCGCTGGCAAGGGTACAAAAACAAAGACCAAACAGCATCCAGGCAACACAATAACTACAGGATGTGTGTCTCCTCACTTAGGCACTTACTTTCCCAGTGGACTTGACCCCTTTCCAGATACAGAAGAAGCAGATAACCCACACTGCCAGGAGACACAGGGCTAAGTCCCACTTTAGGGGCCCAATGTCCTCAATGCCGGTGGAGAGACTGAGGACGTTGCGTCTGCAGAGGAAACGAGGGTGCAGGACAGGTTAACAGCAATGCAAGAGATTTGACACAGCAGGTGTCACCTTTAAAAAAAACACTTGCGTATGTAGGTTAACTATAGAGCGTGAAGCTAAATAAAAGCACAGTGAGGGATATAAAACAGTCACATGCCTAGGCTTTCCTGTGTTATCCAGCAGCTCTTGCATCGGCAACAACGGAGTGTAAAAAGCCTTCAAAGCTGAAGTACTTATTATAATCAGAGGTGTAAGGAAGGAGATGCAAAGTATAAATTCTTGTTGGTAATTTAGCATAATTTGTCACAGTATTTAGCTTCCTATAACATAAAAGCGATAACGAATGGCTGAAAACTGAGGAAACCTTACAAAACTGCATTGCGCAAGAATTGAGCCTGGTCAAACATGTTTATTCAACAAAGATAAAGAGGCAGTGTTAGCTCAGTTTATTCACGTGCGTGCGCGTGCATGTGTGTCTGTGTGGGCCGACCATGCTGTCAGTGAATACTCACTCCCAGAACTCCGTGACTGGGGAGGTAAAGTTAGTAATATTCGCTGCCAGCCAGAGGGTCTTGTTCTTGCGGATCGTGTCCTCCACGCATTGTTCTGTGTTCCACGGCTGCTTGCATTTTGCCCAAGGAAGCTCGGGCTGAAAGCACTGAAAGAGGTAGTAGAGTCCCCAGGCCAAGATCACGATGTAGTAGATGTTCAGAAGTGAGACAATCACGATGGAAGCATAGCCGATACCTGTAAGATTTAAAAAAAAAAAAACGTTTTTGTTGATTAAACATATACCAGAAAAAAGAAAAAAAAAACTATGCAGTTTAACCCTGATTTTATAGCGGATTTTTTAGCACTTTGATGCTTTAGGATATAGAAAACTCAAACAAATAAGCATACTTACTTCATGTCATATTTTAGACCACATAATAAAAATTAATTCTAACTTTGGTGTTGAATGTGTGAACGCCTTCATGTTCTCCATGTTCCAACATGTTTCACTGTGTGTCAATCCCAGCCTGTCTTTCATCACAGGCTTTATTCGTCGTAAAGTGAAGTACAATACTAAGATTAAGGATATAATTCTCTGTAAAGCTGCCTTTTCAAACAGGTACTATGTCAAACTTCTACCCTCCTGCAGTGTTGTTGGCGGGTTCTCGTTTGTAGTGCTAAGTGCAGTTACAGATCAAAAACTGAACACTTCTTTCACCCACCATTGGTGATATCGAGAGGTCCGGCCTGAGCTTTATTTAAACTCCAACAGCTGGCTGTAATAGCTAACTAAAAATGGGGGGAAATGTCCCTAGCTTGAATGGACTTTCAACTGTAGCGTCCTTGGTGTATTTCTGTTATTTTTAGATGACTTTGCTTCAAACCTGAACACTGAACCCCCCCCTCTGATACTCTTCCACCACTCCAGAGTATTTTTAAACTTATCATCTCCGTCAGCCCCACACCCACCTCCTCATTCCCACATACCGATTGCAAACTGACAAGCGCGTCAGTGCCGTGGCAGGTGTGCTTGCGCTTGACTTTGTCTAGCGGAGCTGAGGGGAAAATCACGAATTCCCCGGGCGGTTTGAACGGCAAAAACATTAAACACCGCATCGCTTGCTTCAGTCCATCTGCAGCTGTAAGACATAGCGATTTTTCTTTTTCATATGAGAGGTGCAGTGCGCTGTTGCTACAGCGTTCCCTCAAAGTTAAACCTGGAACACGAAAAAACCAGGGAGGGAACAGTGTCGCTAGGTAAAAGTCAGTAGGAGATAAACTGTCCTCTTAGTGAAGTAACACAAGTGAAGCAATCTGATAGTGACTAGTTAATTAGTCGGGCTATCCGCTCAGGTAGCTAGCTTGCATCCAGCAGTTAGCTTGTTGTTAGCTTACAGGCCTTCTGTTCTGCTTGTTGTTAGCTTACAGGCATTTTGTTCTGCTTGTTGTTAGCTTACAGGCCTTCTGTTCTGCTTGTTGTTAGCTTACAGGCAGTTTAAAACAGCTAGACCCATGCACTCGATTAATTTCCACACCCTAGAAATCAAAGCCTTCTTTCAGCCAGCTAACTAGCAGGGTACAACAGCTAGTAAAGGAGAGACAGTGCTACGTTGTCCTCTGCTCCATATAGCTGGAGAAAACTGTTCTTATCTGTGATTAAAATTATTTTGAACCTTAGAAACGACGTAAAAAAAATTTTTTTTGTGGTTTTCAAACCATAAGCTTTTAAAACTTTGGTTTACCTTGATATCAGTAACAATGACTTCAGGACATGCAGTATTTATGATCTACCACAGGTTAAACAAAACAAGTGAATCTAAACACTAAAGCTCCCTGAGTTTGTTTTTGTGGCTTTTTAAGGTTGATCTCTTATTCAGGCTAGAAAAATACACTGAAATATTACTTTTTATTGTTTTCTAGCCCACAGCTCCTGTCAAATGAATGATATTTAGCGTCAGGTTTGATTTGCCTATTTGATCAAACCTAACCATCTTTCAAACAAGTTAAGACACAAGTAGATGACTTTAACTGTTGATTTCTCAACTTTAATTTCAAAATCTTGAGACATAAAACATTGCTGTCATTTCCTGTCTATTCAACTAAAGAATTTACTTTGGGCTGCAAAGAGGGGAAAAGGGAAAAATAAATAAAGAAGATATTTCATACGAGATGACACGATTGCCAAAAACATGTAATGATTTATTTTCCTCATAATCTGCTTCTGAGGTAACCATAAACAAGATCCTTCATGTTCAGCAAACTGAATTTAATCTATGATTTGATCGAGCACACATTTACACATGGGGCCCATCTAGGTGGAAGATAAGCTGAACAATGGGCCCCGCATGGGATTTTCCAGATGTTATATAGTGGCCTCGAGCTACTGCCTGGTGAGGTTTCACGCAAGACAACTCTAGCTGAATGGCAAGGCTAGACTGGTCTAACAGTGCTTTACGGAACAGAGGACATCTCGCAATAAATGGTATCCTCGGGAAATATAATTATGCTTATATTTCCTTTTCAGTAGGTGTAGACATTTGTTTGTGTATTTGGACTAACCAGTGAAGATGGGGCAGAGTTTGGCCCAGCAGGTGATCCCCCCCTCAGAGGTGTACTGACCGAGTGCCACCTCCAAGAAAAACACAGGAAGCCCACCTCCAAAAAGGAAGATGAAGTAGGGGATGAGGAATGCACCTGGGAAAAAAGGGGGGAAAATTATGAAGTAAGGCATGTTGTTGCCCGATCACAATTTTTGATGTAACCCTCTGAAGTCTGATTTGCATCTGCACCTACCTCCACCATTTTTATAACAAAGATAAGGAAATCGCCACACGTTTCCTAATCCAACAAAGCCTCCGGCCACAGACAGGACAAAGTCGAGCTTGCTGGCCCACTTCTCCCTCTGAGGAACCTTTCCTTCGGCCTCGTCCTCAGGCCGTGTGCCCGGGCTCTTCCCAGGTGAAGGTTTGAGGGTGTCCTTATGGAAGTCTTTTAGGCATTGGAGCTTCTCTTTTGATGCCATGCTAGGGGAGAACAAAAGGAGAACATGTGAGACAGGGAGTCAACAAAAGGAGACACAGAGGTGAGAGGGATAACAGAGGACAGGGAGCAGCATTAAGGCAGATAATGCTGTTCCTTGATTGCCTCCCGGCATGCTGTGTGAGCACACGAGATGCAGAACACTGCCGGTAATCTCTCTAATCTGAGAAACTGATGTATGGAGGTCATTTAAACTGAACTTGAAAAAAACAAACACAAAAAATGAATCAGCAGAAATCTGTTTGGTCATACACCAAAACTTCCACAATCTCACATTGGGAACAGCTGTATCACACAACTTAACAGTGAAACTGACCCAAAATTGGATTTTTTTCCCCCCGAAAACATTATCTAAGGTATTCACTTCAGTGTTTTCCAGCTTTTTCAGGGAATCTGCTGCTCAGATGGTGGAACAATTGTGACTGAGGGGCAAAGGAAGGGCAGAGCCTTTAAGATCTAGTCAGAACCCGAGGAAAAAATACCTTCTGTCTGCTGAGTTAGACATATGTAAGCCAAATTTAAGCTGTAAGATATTATTCCGACATTCCCAAAGCAGTGGCTGCTTTCAGGAAGCTACTACAGCTTAAGTTCACTTTAGTGTTTACACTGTAAACCGCCTTTCCAAGAAAGACAAGCTTTGTTATTTCTAACCAGGGTGTCCAATATCCCCACATGAGCCTGTCAGGGAAAAAGAAACCGTAATAAGACAGGCCCTGGACTGAACATAACAGAAGCACTCAGTGTGAGTAAGGAATAGAAGAGAGATATAAAGGTTATGTTTGAGGTTTCTTTAAAAAAAAAACAGACGTAAAGGAGACTTCCTTCTCTTTTGTCACAAATTGAGAAGTTAGCAGAGCAAGACTAAGGGCTTCCTCTTAACTCAATGTTTGCCACCAAATGAATGTCGACTCCGGAAGCTCAGACAAAAGAGCACATTCAGCAAGCGGAGGGAACACGGAGAAGATCTAATAATGAATTGTAATTGCATTTAAGTATCAACACAAAATTAATCAACAACATCAAAAGGTAATTATTCCCGCTCCCATGAATGGACACTTTGACCAGAAACCAGTTCTCACATTCCCACTGGGAACCATGTGCCTCCTTGGTTAATTGGCACTGGGTTGCACACTGTGTCCCATCATTTTCAGGGATTTCTCCCCTTCTGTTGTGCATGACAAGTCAACTTGAACCGCTTTGCATTCTCAAACCTGCTTATGTAACTGGATCAGTTCTCGCACACTCTGTTTCTCATCCTGTTTGCCTTCCTCCTTATCCCTTTCTCTCCATTTCCACTCGCCTGCTCAGTATATGTGCCTCCACCTGCCTGCTCGCCATTTGAAAGGTGTCAGCAAAGACCTAGCACAGGCCATCCCCGTAACTCCACTCGGATTTGAGTCAGAGGGGATTTTGTTTTGCCCCTTACTGTACAAACAGCAAAACACGTATCAAATGTAAAGTCCCCGCGGCAATTCTTTCTCTCAGCCAAAGACAAACTATAGATGTACAATTTTTCAACAGCATCAGCAGTATCACTGAACAGCCTTTAAAAGTGGCCTCTTTTAATCAATGAAATTAGAAAAAGTGTCTCACTGAACAGAAGCAAACCCATTAAAAATGAGAAAACTTACATTTCCTTCATGGCTTGCGACTATGTATAGTGATCCTCTCTCTCAGCTGTCACCATTCCTCTGTACTGAATGCCTTTATGCACACACGGGTCACAAGAAGTGGAGCTGACAGCACGGCCCGCCCCTTGGCTAAAGACAATTAAATCCAAAGTAGAGATTGGACACAGCCTCCTTGTGACAGTCAACTCAGGTACCAACGTAGGAGACTGTAAATTTCCACTACTCCCTACCCACAAACATATACACAGAGGGAGAGGGAGAGAGAGAGAGAGCAGAGTTGTGGTGCGGAGGCAGGGTGAGTGAATGTCTCAGTCAGTTAGTCACACACACACACACACACACACACACACACACACACACACACACACACACACACATGCTTCTTATTCATGTTGAAGACACAGAGGACATTTTCAGAGGAAAAGTAGGGCTGAGCTGCTCCGTTTCTGTGGGAGGGCTTTCGATTTATGATCTGCTGTAAAACAAAACAAAACAAAAAAGATGCTGTTAGAGTTTCAGTGCCTTTTTCTGCATACTTTAACAAGCGGAAAACAGAAATGCAAATCTCTCATATTAAGCCCTTCACCAGGCTTACATTCATGTCAATGACAGTTTTGTTCTTTATCTGTTCTCTTGCGCCATTTGTTATCTGGGAAATATAAACAAGTACTGTATCAACTTATAACAACGCCTAATAAGGTAATGTGTCTTCTCTGCTTGTCCATGGTTACCGCTCAGAGAGCTCACAATGGTTGTATAAAGGCTGTTGGCATGCAGCAGTCAGTTAACAGCTGAGAGATTCCTCTGCAGGACTGGCAAGGTTATACTGGTGTCAAAAAAAAAATCATCTGAACATAAAGCTTAGACATATCTACAACAATATGCATGTATGACATATGATGTTTGTGCTGTTGTAAAAATAAACTGCTGTGAAAAAGTATTTAAGAGAGTTCCTCTGGTCTCTGTTTTTCGTCATAATTTAGTGCTTCAGATCAAACAAATAAATAGTAATGTCATACAGATAAGCCGATTAAATACAAAATCCCATTTTTAACCGATGATTATTTGATTATTTTGAGAAAAAGCTGAAGTAAAGGAAACGGTCATGTTATTGAAACATAATTTCAATGTGATTTACGACATTTCTTTGAAAAGCTCAGTTCAATTTCCCTAGTCCATCCAGGCCTGACTGTTGCCTGACCTGGAGGAATAAGCTAACGCTTAAGCAGAAACAGTTTTATGACATGAAGTAGGCTAAAGATGTTAAAACACAAAAAAAAAAATCCTGCCTTGATCTAAATATATTCAAGAGCAGAAGTCCTTGACATCTATCACTGTGGAAAAAAGGTACAAGGCCAATTCTGAGGCCGTGAACCACAGTAACAGTCATTATCTACAAATGGAGAAGACATGGCATTGTTGTGCTGCCGCCAAGGTTTAGCGGGTAATTGCTTCTTTGCATAGGGCCAGGCTGTTTTGAATACCTTTTTTTCTTTTTTTCTCAGGTTGTCTGATGTTAAAATTTGTTAAAATTCGATGATCTGCAGCATTTAAGTATGACCCAAAAAAAAAGCCAGGACGGTACAGTTTTGTGAGGATGATAATGCATTGCCCTGCAATGTGCAGCATATTTTAGCTGTTGTGTGTGCTGTTTGCTTTTACAAGTGAATAATGTCAGACATGTTATCTAAAAATTAAACTGTTCAATTTTATAGTTCGAAGGGAGGAGTTCAGCGTAGATAAAAAAAAGAAAACAGACATCCCGTTTCATCCAACACCTAATTTTCCTATCTCCAGCTCCTGTGAGCATACAATATCAAACTTCGGTCAGTAAAAGACTTCATCCAAGTAGTTTGGGGACTTTATTGTACACACTTACAGGTGGAATAAGTCAGAAAAGCCTTCAGGGTTTACCTGTTGGGGGAGCGGATTGGGAATACATGGCTGTCAATCATACAATGGACACACAAGACAGGACAGAGACCAAAGAAGTAGGTTAAGCGTCCAGCTCTCATCATCAGATATAAGCTGGTAACATCTTACTTAATCAGACCTACTTACCTAAAGCGTGCGAAGAATACATTTGTCTATGTATCTATTATATCTGGTTGTATTTATTTATGATGTATACCTGAAGTATCACAACAGATATTTCAAAAGGATCAAACAAATCCAAGGACTGCTGTCTTATCAGGTTGAAACATAGCGAAACCAGGTTCAAAGGCCAAAGCTGGCTCTTCTATTTATTGTTGAACCATTTACTGAAGCTGGGTTTACAGAAAGGCTAATAACGTATTAGTTGCTCTGCAGAAGTCTGATAGAAATCTAAAACCTTTTCCAGGTTGGAGTTATCAAACAACATACAACATTAAAGGAGCAATTACCAAAATTTAATTATTTTACATAGAGAAAACTAAAAAAAAGCTGGTTTTGTGAAGAACTAAATGTATCTTTTTGGATGGAACATGGTATGACGCCACACACCATCTCCCCGTGTTGTTCTCCAGTCTCTTGTTTACAAAGGGCGGGCCACGCATATATGCATATGCATGTGAACAGCTGCCACTCAAGGCTTAGCCCCTCCTCCCCATAAGCTGCTACCGCCACATTCACTTGAAGACGATGAGGAGCCATTATTACCTCAAAAAACAACATCTTGGGCAAAGAAGTTGTCAGATAAGGAAAGAGACAAAACGAGGGTTAACATTGGCCTTGCATTTCCAAGGTGGAGGGCATTGTTGGTGTTGCAGTCTTGTTAGACTTGTGTTGCTATGTTGATTTGATTCAATGCATTGAATCAAATCAATGATGTTTAATTGTGGCATGTGGGGTAATTGTTGGAGTTTAACCAGCAATGGGCCAGGCGTTACTGTTTATGCGAGGCGAGTAGCCGGTAGCCCAGCTAACACAGTTAGCATTGTTTAATGTAGACCGGCGAGCTTATGAGCTGCCTACTGGGATCCTCGCTTACATTCTGGACATTCTTTTTTTTTTATAATAAAATTTAAAATTGAATCAGATGACTGTTGGTGCTTAGCTTTTGAAGGTACAGAGAGGTGTGGCTTGCCACACATTTGGCTTTTGGTCTACGGACAGTGCTCAGCAGCTTACCTAGCGGTGAAATTTTGCTTATTGCTCCTTTGATGACTTTCAAAAACAACAATTGGGTGAACAAGAATAACATTTATTCAGAGTCAAGATTTGAATTTACACATTTCAGGTTGCACTTCAAGCCAATGCTTTTTGTTCTATTAACAGGTTATAGGTACAATTCTAGCATGATATTTGACCACTCATCTAGGCAGAATTGGTAGAGTTTATTTAAATTAGTGGTTGCCCTGGTGAAGACTTGGCTTCTAAGCACATTCTATACATTTTTGATACAGTTGGGTTCAAAGCATTACAGAAAATTATATCTTCTTTATCCGTTCAAAAAACACTTTTTATTGGTGTTTGGCATCACTCTCTATTTGAAACGCCAATTCGTCTTGCTTTAGGATTTTTTTTACGTGTTTAATTTTACACTATAAACTTAAATCAAGAAATCTTGTCAATTGAAATTATCTTGCTGCATGGACAGATAACATCATTTTTATTGAGCACCTTTTCCCACAAATTAAGCATGTCAATTTCAGACTTCCCTTTTTTGCAGAGCAGAACCTTGAAAGTTCCTCTGAATGTTCCCTCACAATCCAGCCAACCTGTTTAGTCGGCTGGAATGTGGAGGAACAGTTTAGATGCTCTTACAGACCTTTGAAAAAGTGATGCACTTATATACAGTTATTTGAACTGAGGATCTTGGAGTCTCCTGTTGTTTAAATACTTTATCAGCTTGGGTAAATCTGCAGTTCTCCTTTTTAAATATTCACAGAGTTCTTCGGACTTTCTCATTGTGCTGACTTGTTTGTATAATCATTCCATTCTAAAAAATAAATAAATCAGAAGGGAACGTTTTTAAAGACTCTGCGACATTATGATACTTACGTGAATGATAAATGTACCACAACTTAAAGAGAAGCTTTAAAAGGAGTGTGTGCAATATATATTCTTGTTTCTGATGTTTTGGTATGTTTCACAACTGGATTTACTTTGAGAAAACATTGTTAGAGCTGTTTATTCTACACTTGATTAGAAGGTCACCATCTATCTCATGAAACAACATACAAAGTAAACATCTGCTCTCTGGATTATCAGGCTGTTATGGTTTGTTTAAAAGGTAAAGCTAGTCTAATCAGATATAGGCTGGATGGGGTTCTTAATGGAACAGCTCTCTGTGTGATTTAGACGTGCATTCAGCTCAAAGACCCCCAAATTAACACATGCTGGAAATCAGATAACATCTCCATTACAACACATTCCTTCTGCAGACATACCCTGAAGAGACCACCCCCTTAGAGAGGTGTGTCTAAGCTTAAAAAAAGAGCATGTGGTTTTGAATCAGGCTGTTTCTCATCTGCAGGACGTCGCTTGGGGTTGTTTTGTTGTAAGAGTCCGGTGCCATAACGTTATGATTCTTTCTCTGCCATATTAGAATAAATGGTAAAGCTAAACTCTGAAGTTGAGTCATCCTTAGAAGATGCTTATAGTGGTAAGCTGCTTGAGAAGTTAAAAGAGCCGGGGGAGCAACCATGATGTTATGGTGTTACTGTGGGCAACTACATATAAATACTTACAAAGCCATAGGCAGTTAGGCTTTTCTTCATCATAACCTGTGAAATTTACTTACCCAGTCAAGGAACATTAAACTGGATGTTTTGTTATATGTTGGTTATTGCCTAAGCAACAGGAGAGAAATAGTAAAAACTACTGATGAAAATACTTCAACCTGGACAGACCTGTTTGCTTTGGAACCTACAGAGTTACTATTGGAGAATCATTTTTGTATGACCTTCAAATCAGAGATAACTCAGCATAATACAAATTTACCAACATCTTTACATGATTTTTAAGTAAATGTTATTTTCTTTCCCATTCTAACTTATACACCACCGTTCACGTGATGTGTAATAGTTTACTTATTTTCTGAGTCAGCTGAATTTAATACCCTGACTTGACAATACAACACGTTTAACAGCAAAAGGACTTGCATTGAAAATTGAATGAACACATTCACATGTCCTGTAAAATAACCGAAGTTTTACATGTGACAGATGGAAAAGTACAGGTGCGGTTATAGCTCTCAATAGGCATGGCAAGGTTCCAGCTCCACAATACCAGCTGTTACTTTTTTTTTTTTTGGTAATAGAGGTTCAGTAAATTATTTACAACTTTTCCTATTACCCGCTGTGAAAAAGGCAAAATTTTCAATTATTGACACATACACTATCTGTCTGAATAATTTGATCCATTTGTCCTGCACTTTGCCTTATGACCAAATGTCTGCAGCAGTGTTCAGGTATTATAAAATGTTGAAATTGATTTTTTTGTAATTGTAAGAAGCCTACACTGTGAGGGAATATGTTTTGATTGGAACCCTGGCTCGATACTGACTGGTCCCACCCATTTTGACTGTCTTCCAAGCACCTGGTAAAAGCTTCAGTTTAAAGGGGAAACTAATTATCAGAGGAATTTCATTATGACACATTTTAGTTCACAATGCACTAGAGGTTTATAATAATTTCTTAAACTTGTAAATGTTTTTATTGAGTTCAGTTTTATTTACAGCATGGTACGGTGGCCCTGAGGTGCAAAGCGCTACAACTTTAAGGAAAGCACTCCAACATTAATGAAAGCGCTACAACAATAAGGAAAGCACTCCAACATTAACAAAAATATTACAACATTAACAAAAGCACTTCAACATTAACGAAAGCACTCCAACAATAACAAAAGCGCTACAACATTTAGGAAAGCGCTGCAACATTTAGGAAAGCGCTACAACATTAACAAACCGGAAGAGGTACGTCCCAGTGGGAGACCTAAGAAATCGCTGATTGGACTACAGCTCGTTTTTACTTTTGAACCGAAAATATTTCTGGCTTTACTGTGTTTTTTAAAACCATGAATGTTCTCGGTGATCCAAACCATAAGATGCAGTCTAAAACGCCACTTAGTCTGTTTATAAGTATCGTTTTTATTAATTCTGCTTTTTTTTAACTACGTGCGCTGTGTTTCTGTGCATCAGCGCTCTGGTCTGCTCCTCTCCCCTCCCTCCCCTCGGACCCAGGGGCTTTTATCAGCGGCAGCCTTATTACTACGTTTAATGTCTTTCCACTCCTACCAAAATGTCCTAATTAAAATCAATAGGAGAGTCCGTAGCTGTGTTTCATGCTATTTTCTTTTTAACGACACAGAACCAGTGGCGCTTCGGTGGGCGTGCTGCCTTGGCTTGAATTCAGGTGCGCAAAATTACGTTACATATAATTTAGGTGTGCACTTTTAAGGGTCATTTCAACAAGCTTGTAACATCGGAGCTTCAGTTCAGACCCAATATTCATTCTCTTCCCTCTAAAGGAGCCCTATACAGTCTTTATTTATGCATTTCCCCCACTGTTATCCCTCGCGCGCAGCGCACCAGGGTAAAATAAAGCAGCTGCGGATCATGCGTAAAGACCACCCCCCCCCAAACAGATTTTATGTTATCGTAGTTGATAATGAAACTACAGCTTATCATTAATCTATCCATGTTGGTCTCATTTGTGAATGAGGCGGAGTTTGATCAAGCCTAAAAGGTCCAACATTTTCCAGTCAGCTGTAACCCTTAAAGCATACAGGGCTGCGTCGTTCACGCTGCGTCTTTACGCATGATCCGCAGCTGCTCTATTTCACCCTGGTGCGCTGCGCACGAGGGATAACAGTGGGGGAAAGCATAAATAAAGACTGTATATGGCTCCTTTAGAGGGAAGAGAATGAATATTGGGTCTGAACTGAAGCTCCTGATGTTACAAGCTGGTTGAAATGACCCTTAAAAGTGCACACCTAAATTATATGTAACGTAATTTTGCGCACCTGAATTCAAGCCAAGGCAGCACGCCCACCGAAGCGCCACTGGTTCTGTGTCGTTAAAAAGAAAATAGCATGAAACACAGCTACGGACACTCCTATTGATTTTAATTAGGACATTTTGGTAGGAGTGGAGAGACATTAAACGTAGTGATAAGGCTGCCGCTGATAAAAGCCCCTGGGTCCGAGGGGAGAGGAGCAGACCAGAGCGCTGATGCACAGAAACACAGCGCACGTAGTTAAAAAAAAAAGCATAATGAATAAAAGCGAAACTTATAAACAGACTAAGTGGCGTTTTAGACTGCATCTTACGGTTTGGATCACCGATAACATTCATGTTTTTAAAAAACACAGTAAAGCCAGAAATACTTTCGGTTCAAAAGTAAAAACGAGCTGTAGTCCAATCAGCGATTTCTTAGGTCTCCCACTGGAACGTACCTCTTCCGGTTTGTTAATGTTGTAGCGCTTTCCTAAATGTTGCAGCGCTTTCGTTATTGTTGGAGTGCTTTCGTTAATGTTGAAGTGCTTTTGTTAATGTTGTAATATTTTTGTTAATGTTGGAGTGCTTTCCTTATTGTTGTAGCGCTTTCCTAAATGTTGTAGCGCTTTCCTTAAAGTTGGGGTGCTTTCCTTAAAGTTGTAGCGCTTTCATTAATGTTGGGGTGCTTTCCTTAAAGTTGTAGCGCTTTCATTAATGTTGGGGTGCTTTCCTTAAAGTTGTAGCGCTTTGCACCTCAGGGCCACCGTAGCATGGGGTGCTGAACCAATTTGTAGATAATCTTGCAAAGCAATTTCACTATAAAAAGCAATTTTGGAGGGAATTCAATTTAAGTTATTGAAATTATATAAAATGTAACAAGGTGTATTAGTTTATAAATGTAATATTCAGTATTTGGTGAATTCTAACAACTACGGTTTTGATAACAAACCCTATCTAAATATTTCATTTAGAAGGTAATTTTGAATCTGACCTGCCATACCAGCTCTTATAAGGGGCTGGAGAGTCAACAATTATGCTCTTTACAGGAAGGGTCAGAGCAGGCTTTATTTGCTGAGAAGACCGAGATCTTTTGGAGTGCAGGGGGTGCTCCTGAAGACAATTTTCGACTTTGTGAGGGCACCAGCCATCTTCTGTGGTGGAGTATGTTGTAACAGCAGCTTATCTACAACTGAGAGGGGCTCATAAGAAAGGGCAGCTCTGTGCCAGGATCCCCCCTTGACCCAGTGCAGGTGGTGAAAACAGAAGTACTCTGGCAAAAATGCCATCGCTGTTGTACAACGTCTCCCACCCCATGCATGAAGCTCTTTCATTGACAAATTGCTGCACCTAAATGCGCAAAGTGGAGTTATCGGAGATCTTTTGTTCCAGCAGCAGTCAGATTTATAACCATTAATGTTCCCAAAAAGCTCAATAAGTGTTTACATCCCTGCAATTATTAGCACAGGCTTTCCATATACCTGTAATTAGTTCTTTATGCACAATTACACAAAATAATTTTAATCAGCCTCCTCAGTTCCACATTTCTTTGAACCTGAGGATAATATTTTAACTATAGAGTATATGTTTTATGTGTTTAAAATTGCCCTTACTGCACAGTCACTTATTTCTTCTCTTTTTTTCACATTTTACATTGTGTGAATCAACCTGCTTTTACATTTGTTTGTCATTTTGCTGCTGATAGACTTGAATTTTCCTACTGAAGGATAATAAAGACTGTTTCTATTTCTATTCTACATGATGTCTGCTTAGTAATATTAAATAAAAGTTACCCAAAACATGCAGTATGCATATGTGACATTGATTTTGTTGTTCAACTTCTGAGCATGATAAAATGTCCCTAATGGCAGGAGAAACTTTTACCACACAGGGAGGGTGGATGTCTGCTTGTTTGGATCGAGTAGAGTGGAGAAAAAAAAGGATTGTAAATGGACAAATGGAAAACACAGAGTGGGGTGGCCAGGCAAGAAATCTTAAAAGACAGAAACACAAAGTTACATTAAAATAATTGAGATAGGACAATAATCAAAGATTACATATATGGGGAAATAATAAATGCGTTACCAATTAAAATGGAGAGAAAAGATGACGCATACCCTTTCACATTGATTCTGAAGTAAAGAGATTGCAAAACCACAAGGATAAAATCAACATTTTATCAAGGGAAAGGCCACACCTTCCTGATTCACTATCGATGAATACATGTTCTGGCTTGCCTGTTTAACCGTTACAACGTGAAGCTGTTTTGTTCATTTCAAGATTGTAAAGCTGTGTTTTTAGAAAGTAGCCAACCAATGGCCTGGCATTTTCGTGGTTTCACCCCACAGAGAACAAAAGGTCTCTAAGCGCGGCAACTGCCTTCTGATGTCAGGGGGAAACAGGAAAGTGGCTGGGAGGTAAAAAATGCAAGTTTGGACACACTTTGTTTGTTTGAGCAGCAGATCTTGAATCTAAAGTAGTTGAGCAATACATCAAAGTTTATTTGACTTGCACCAAGTTAGAATAGTAGGTAGCTCAACATAAAAGCTCATGCAATGGTGAGATTTATATAACTAAAAAATAAAAAATTGGATTGAAATGTAGAAGTCTTTCAAGCCCAATAAAAATGTGTCCGTGCTTTTATGTTGCAGTAAATGTTGCCAAATAGTACAGTCACTCATTAAGCTATGACACTGAAGTTTGGAAATCACTTTCACAGCTACTGACTCATTATACTGGTGAGTTTGTGTTGAGGAAACACAGCAACGTCTGTCCTATGAATGTTACCTTGGGAGCTTTCGAAACTGTGAGAACATGGAAGACACTGTCAATAACAATTGACCTAGACTTCAGATACATGCTAACATTTTTACTATACTTTTTTTTTGGAGTAACTATGGTAAATAGTTTTATGAGCATTGAAAATATATCTAATGATACAAAGGTAAGTATTTTTTAGTGAGTACAGCCAATTAACTTCTTAAATTACCTGATTACTAATTCGTCCAGCTCTGTGTAATTTATTCTCAGTATGAATGTTCTGTAAAGGCCTCATAAGTTTGTTAGGGAGCATGAGTGAACACATAGCATCTTAAGGAGGAAGGAACACACCAGACAGCTCAGGGATGAAGTTTAGGGGAAGCTTAAACCAAGGTTAGGTTATCCAGAAATATGATAAACATTGAGCAACCCATAGAGAATCCATCAGCCAAAAATGGAAAGAGTAAGGGATAAGTGCAAACCTCACAAAACATGGCCATTTTACTAAACTGGATACAGATTAATGAGAGCAGCAGCTAATAGACCATGGGTCACTCAGGAGGAGCCGCATTGATCCACAGCTCAGGTGCGAAAATCTATTTATTGGATTATTGTTGGTTGTGCAACCTGCAGATCTAACTTTTGTGGACGAGTGACAAAATAAAGCCTATACAGAAAGAAAGCCAAAAATAGTCAACTTTAAAGTTTACCTCAAGCCATGCATGGAATACGGCAAACATATGGTAAAATGTTTTCTAGTCAGATAAAAACAAACTTGAACGTTTTGGCCTGCATGTTTTGAGGAAGAACAACAAAAAGTCTGTGTTCTTTTTAAAAATTTCACTCCACGATTTATTTGTTGCTCGATTAAGTAAAACCCCAATAAAAACATTTTTGGTTATAACATGATCAAATGTAGACAAAGGTCCAAGGAGTATGACTACTCCTGCACAACCATCAAATGCTGACTACTCTGACAAGTTGTTATAATCTATGCATGAAGGACAGATTCAAGGATTTCCTAACCCTTCTGATTTCTGGTGTTTTAATGACCTTCCTTTTTTTTCAAAGATAAATTGTGAAAGACAAAAATATCTAAGGAGCCAGAGAACAAATTTTACTCAATTGCTGGCAGTCAATACATAACTAAGTCTTAGCTGATCATGCAGACATATATAACCAGCAGCCTCAGTACACATAATTTGCTTGTTTACATTGGCATTGTTAAAGAAAGTAAACAGAAACAAACTAAAAATTGATTTTTTTTCTTTTTTTTAAAAAGAGTAGAGATTTATAATCTACTAATACACAATAGACTTGCACCAGTATGAAATTTCTGCGTTCATAAAGCTGACACCTACCGTTTTGTGGCCTCTACTCTAATTATCTACTGGCTATCAACATATATAAGATGTTTTTTTCTTTCCTTACAAACAACTAAGCAAAATATCGTTCTGTTTCAAGTAAGACATTGATTACTGATTACAAAGGTTATCCTCAATTGTTTGTTTGAAAAATATTATGAGGACAAAATACAGATTCAAAAGGTCCACTTAGAAGAATCCACGATGACTGAAACTAGAAAGAAGGAAACGCCAACAATGCATCACAGGTACAAAAGTTTACAAATTATGGACACCCAAGTACTTTAATCTCTAGGTAATCGTTAGCTTAAGCTTGTAACAACTTGCCCAGTGAGAGACCAGCATTCTGTTCAGGGTGTGCCCCACCATCCACCTGATGCAGATCACCAGTAGCCCCTCCACAATCCCAACCAGAATAAAGACGGTGTAGAAAACACACTAGCAACAAAACCTAACTTTAAAATTAGAAATTAAAGTTTATAAACTATAATTAAAGAAAGTATTAAGAATCTAAGAGTCTGAGCCCATAGTGAAGAATGCTATGATGCAACATTGAATATTGTCTGCTCTGAATCCCTCTGTATGTGTCTCAACAGGACTTTCACTGGAAACTTTTGGTCAAGTTATTCTTAGAAGTGCTTTGTGTCATGTTTTACTACATTCTAACCTGTCATTTAAATGTTCTTTAATCCTATTTTATGTGATAGATATGCACAAAATAGTCTAAGGAAGTGAAATTACTAAAAAAAAAAAAAAAAGAAACAAAACATACCCGTGCAAATTCTCAGTTGTCAGGGTCATTGCGACAGCAACCAGACTTTCGTTCAGTTCTTTCTGAAAACATTTCGACACCTATCCAGGAATCTTTGTCAATTCCGGTGGCTCACACTTGTAGTTGGTGCACTGCTGTTTTTAAAGATATGGAGGCCCATCCTCCTAGGTACATTCTAAGTCAGATGCAAATCAATGACCCACCCGCCATTGTCCTGGGTCGTTAGAAGCTATTGCTTGGTGTGACTGGGGTACTTGGTCATCTGAATCATGATAATGCTGATGCTGTAATCTCATTGAAACATGTTGGAGGACTGAGCTGTAAACACTGGGGAGATGGAAGCGAAATACTCCCCCTCTGTTCAGTGATGGCTTTCTCTTTTGACCAAGATGGTTTCTTTCACCTCTCTTTCAAACCATCTGTTCTCCCTGTCCAGAATCTGGACATCACTGTCGTCAAAAGAGTGCACTTTGTTCTTGAGGTGCAAGTGGACTGCTGAATCTTGACCTGTTCCATGTCGTTTAGGTGGCTGTTGTTTAGTTTCTCCAATGTAGGAGTCTGAGCAGTCCTCGCTGCATTGGACCACATACACAACGCCACTCAGCTGTGGTGTTCTGTCTGTCTGAGAGTGTTATTGAATTTGAAATTTCCAGTTATGTTGGGTTAGGAGAAAATTCTCCTGAATTTCTCAGAAACTTCTGACACATGGAATGACAATGTCTTTGCGTCTCTCTGTTCCCTCCTCTGTATTCAATGCTGTGTTGTTTTTTTCTGCCAGCTTTGTTGGGTGATTTGACAAAGGCCCATTTTGGGTAACCACAAGCTTGCAGTGATTTCCTGACGTGCTTGTGTTCTTTTTGTTTCTTCTCTGTGACAGAGGGAATATTGACAGCCTGGTAACTTAGAGTTCTTTGAGACTCCCATCTTCCTCAATTTCTGCCGCACAATCCAGAAAGGGCAACATGTTGTCCACTGAGTTGATGTGGTTGGTAAATGCCTCAACTTCTTTGGTTTGGATTTTGACCCAAGTGTTATCCACATATCTAAACCAGTGAGTTGGTGGTGTTCCCTTGTAACCACTGAGTGCCCTGCTCTCCACCTCCTCCATGTACGAATTGGCCGCAATGGGTGACACTGGGGAGCCAATGGCACACCCATGTTTCTGTCTGTAAAAGTTCTCTCTGTTTTTGAAATATGTGGTTGAGAGACAAAGGTGCGGCAAAGACCGAGGATGTGGCCTTGCCTCGGTGCAAAGGTTGGCTCGGTGCTGCCTTCGTGGCAGGAGTGTGCCATGTGGTGGGGGCATGACTGGCTTGTCTGGGCACCTCCAGGTTCGTGGGGTGAGCCCTGGTTGGCTGGCTTGTTCAAAATGTGTTGGCCCAATCTCTGGATGGGTTCAGGGGACGTCAGTGAGGTGGGGTTGGGGGTTAGGGTATGGAGCAGGTTTGACCAGGTTAGGGCAGTGCTCTGCCATTGTCTCAGCTATTCTGCTCTTGCAGTCTCAGGCTTATGCTCACATAATAAAATGTATTATTATTATTATTATTATTATTATTATTATTATTATTATTATTATTATTATTATTATTATCCACCCTTGAGAAGAGGTTCACTTCCTGTGTCCAGGGGTTGCTTGCCCCACTGGGGTATCGGTACCTGGACCTGAGAGTATAGGATGTGTGCGGTGAGTGCAAATGTGTGAACAGCGTCCATCCTTGTATATTATTAGATTAAGCATATGGCTATCAGTGTCTCCATGTGTGGGCATTAGAGTGACTAGAGTTGGAGTGACTGCCTGTGACTGTGTGTCATGGTGAGATTGGGTTTTGGGCTACCCCCTCTCCTGGAACATCTCAGGTCTCCACTAATTGTGGGGCCCATCCCCCGCATCAGGCTCCCTGCTGGTCGCCGGCTCCTTGACCCGTTGGTGCATTGATGGTTCTCTGTTTCCAGGGCTGGGTGCTCTGGTGTATGCTGGCTCACTCCCACATATTTTCAGTGATGTTATCTTAGACGTTGATTGTTAGTCTCTGTGATACTTATTCTGTTTATTTTGTTGTTCTAAATTTCTTTCTGCGGGTGTTGAAGCAGACTCTGAGGCTGTTGTCTTGTATTCTCTTTTTTTCTCTGCTCTATTTTTTCCCTTTTAATTTTTTGCCTCACCTCTCTCCCTTCAATTTATTTTCTTATACCTTTCTGTTTCTGCTTCTAATGAATCTGAAATAATCCCAAAATGATGTCCAATAAAGTTTTTTGCATGAGTATTAAGCAGAGCACTATAGCGAAAGCAGTAAAGCTCCACTTGTGAAAATAAATCTGTTGTGCTCTCTTTGGCACTAAGAAAGCAATTCTGAGTGCTACACTGACAGACAGGACATGTTAAAAGCAAACAAAAAAATAAATTTCTATTCCAGGCTGTGAGACAAAAAAAAACATGAAAAATGCTGAGGGGGTGAATACCTTTGCAGGTCAAATATGCGTAAATGTGTCAAAATATAATTCACATAAGCTGTTTCCAAACTTCGTGCCTAAAATCTTGCTTCAAATTCTAATTTTGGCTTCACCAAATTCAGACCATGGTTAGCTTGTAGCTTCCATCCTCAGTAGATTAAGTTCCAGGATATACCTGTAGATTTCTCAGCAGGCTGCCTTATTGTTTACATCTGAAGCGCCTGAGGCCAGAGGTTGTCTTGGACAGATTTAGCTTGTCTGTTCTTAAAGGTCTGTCTAAGGGCAGAACAGTCACATGGTGACTCTTTAATCCTGTCTCACATGCAGACACTGTTGTTATCGCTTCAGAGCTGACAACATTCCATGTTAAACATGTTTGTGAGCATGATATGAAACCATCAACAAACACAGAGAAAGGACAGAAGCGGGATGGTTGATGACATAAAAATATATCACATCTGTTTCCGATGGACACAACCGGAAAAATGTCCGGAAGGTCCCAGGGTGCCGTGTTTCTGTGACGTAATACAGGATATATTTACTATAAGCTTTGTCAGAGAACCAGCTGTCTTTGACAAAGCTGACTAATACGACCACTGCGCACTTGCTCGTCTTTTCCCCGTCTGCTAATGCTCGAGAGAGCATGTAAGGCTTAATCCCATATTACTGTGGCTATGTTAAGTGTAAGGGACTGACCGTCACACTTCCAGAGCAGAACCTGTATGAGAGCAGGGATATAAACAGAGTTTTAGCATTAAAGAAACTTCCCATGCTTCCTAAGGCTGGTGCTTAAAGGCCCTTGCAGTAAAATGTAAAAAAAAAAACATCTCTTTTAAATACTCCAGGAACAGACGTAAGTGTGCAAGGTCATTCCTTACACAATGACTGTCTGGGTCAAATCGTCTCTCGGCATATAGTACACGTTGTATCAGGATAAATAAAATTTTCGTTGCTCAAGCAACTCTTTAAACGTGTTTAAGGTACGCTGTAAATCAGGGTGAAGACATGAGACAGACAAAGCTTTTCAGGTCAGTCTCTGCTAAGTATAGGCTTACCACTCTCCTCCTCGCTTACTCTCTCAGGTGATAATCTCTAACTAATATCAAATTAGAATACTGACAGTGACAGCAGCACTGATTTATATCTTATGTAGACGTGACCTAGAAGGAGGTATTACATCTGGACAAGGTGACAAATATTACACTATAATTTGGACCGTTTAGATATATGGTGTTATTGAATTTGATCTCATGCTGCTGACTTTGTGAGTTGCTGTATTATTGACACTGAATATGCAATTCCATTTCAGTTCAATTTTAGTGATACAGTGCTAATCCACAACACGTCATCTCAAGGTTATTTACAAAGTCAAATTCAATCAAATCATACAGACAAATTGGTCAAAACGTTTCCTATCAAAGAAAACCCAGCGGATCGAGTCTTTGACAAGCAACATTCACTCCTCCTGAAAGAGAAATATGATTACCATTAAACTAACAAAAAGGTGCCATCTGCCAAATTAAGTTCATGTATGGACATTAAAGTAGTGATTATGAAGCAATATTAGTTCTGTTAAATTGTGCTTTGCCTGAATAAATTTGACATAACCATAATTAGCAAGCAGTATTTGTTTTCTAAGATGGGTTTAGAGTGGTTGATGATTCCAGTATATCATTATTTGCAGAGGTTCCCTCTAACAGTGATATCTGACATTTTATTTGACATTTTTCAAACATATTGTTGCAGATTATCCCTTACCACATTTACCTGTAAGACATTTAACAGGGATTCCAATTTACACTATGCTCCAAAATACACTATATGATCAAACCTACAACAAATCAGCATATGATGAATTTCCACCTCTGGTTAGAAAACACATAAGCACGGTTCTTACAGTTGAATTGTACACCTTTTCTGAATATGTAATAACATGTACAGAATAATAAAAAAAAAAGCAGTAGAAGTGCGGGTATTGCAGAAATATAGTCGCATTAGACATTGAATTTATAACACTGAATTTTTATCCAATGAAATTATGTATGTAGTATGGAGCTTGTCTGGTGACATGGACAGAAAAAAAGTTTACAAGATGTTAAGTTGTGGCCGCGCGTTACTAATGTGTGGGAACGAGATAGATAAGATAAATACTGCCTTCGGTTTAGCCTCTGGGTTTGACTTTCAGCGGACACGGGTGGATCCAGGGATGCAATGATTAACTGTATATCCTTCTTTTTTGCTAAGTGACGGTAGAAAAAAAAACACTTTTTGGTAACGTCTGGTATCAGAATTTATACTTAATGATATCGGATTGAGCCGGTGAGGTGGGCGGATATTCCCCCGATTGGTGTGCTTTGCGCGAGGAATAAACAGTGGGAAAAATCCACAAATAAAGAATGTAAAGGGCTCGTTTACAGGAGGGAGGAGGAATGAGGGGTCTGAGCTGATGCCCCTGATGTTACAAGTTCCTTAAAATGACCCTTAAAAGTGCACACCTAAATTACATGTAACGTAATTTTGCGCACCTGAATTCAAACTCAAGGCAGCACGTCAGTTTATAAGAACGAAACTTATAAGCAAAATATGTGGTGTTTTAGACTATATGTGGTTAGCAGGACAGTTTTCTGATCCAGCATGCAGCCATGACTGGTTCTGAATGAAGTTTTTATCTGGCATCCGCTCTCCCCACTTCCCTCCTGTGTATGCAGTACCGGACCATACCGGCTTACTTTCACGACTGGTTAAGACAAATAATTATGTATATAGCTTCTGTTAACATGAACTGCAGCATGAATAATTACTGATGGCCACAAGCTTTGAAAGAAGCTGAAACAGCTCTGCAGAAGGCGGAGACTGAGCTCTGTTGCGTGTCAGTGTGTGAAGTCAGTGAAATGCGTGTGTCACACGGTCAATGCGTGAAAGTTGAGAGCTCTGCTTATTACCACTCGGTGTTTAATTGCAAGAGATCGCAGGATGTCATTATAGTTCATTCCAAGGTTGAAATAAAATGAAATCAAGTCTATGTTCTCCATGTTTCTTGAATGTATGCAGCACCACCTTAAAGCAGCTCCCTCACAAATAACTTGTGGCCACGACTTATCTATCTCGTTCCCACGCATTAGTAACGCGTGACACGACTTTACATCTTGTAAACTTTTTTTCTGTCCATGTCACCAGACGGGCTCTGTAGTGATGTGATTACTAAACACTCCTGCTCCACATACACCTTTCTTTTACACCCGTTATCATGACAGCCTCTAACTGGACAAACGATCCCGACCTTCCATGAAACGACGAGTAATTTGGTACGAAGTAGCTGCATGAGTCGCTGTCCAGCTAACTTGCCAGTGACAGGAAGTGACGCATCAGAAGTCTCGCACTGGAAACCGTCAACTCACTGTCTCCATATTGCCGTTGAAAATAAGGAGGATACTAGCGAGAATAAAGTAAAACTTGATCCATTCCTGTAAATTTGCCATTTTAGTTCCCGAGTAGATGACGAACATGCTTCTTCTTCATCTTAAACGAGTCAGACTAAAAGCATACTACCGCCACCATCTGGTGATAAAGTTATCACGTTTATACAATATAATTATCACGTTTATACAATATAATTATCATGTTTATACAATATAATTATCATGTTTATACAATATAATTATCATGTTTATACAATATATCACATTTATACAATATAATTATCACCTTTATACAATATAATTATCATGTTTATACAATATAATTATGTTTATACAATATAAGTAGGAAAATTTAATTTTTTCAAGTGGCAGCAATACCCTTCTGTACCATCCCTTTACCACTGATCTGTTACTGATTACATAAATAAATTTTGTAAGGATTTGCAGCAAATGATATCTTTCCTTGCAATGTTATTTAAGTATTTACAAACAATATATTATACATCTAATTATAAGCAACAACAGTACTACTACCAATGGAAGCAAAACAAAATCCAACAACAATATTAATATTATCATTATTACGTTTTATATAGGATATCTATATATAATCTGCTTTTTGTACCGTCAGTGTTTGGACATTGCTTGAGCTTCTTGTTCATCCTGTTCCAAAGCTTCATCCCTCGGAGTGAAATGCAGGAAGTTTTCCATGTTGTTCTGATGATGGGTGTTGATTGATATTTTATCCTCCTAACTCATAAGTTCCTTCTTTTTTGTCAAACAGTTTTTGAATTTTTTCTGGTGGCTTGTTACTTTTGGGTTTGAACACAATAAGCGCTGTTTGTAGGACAACTATAATAAAACATAGTAACACTATTTGCTTTTGAGAAATATTCTATTCATCAATAAGCAAAGGATATTTCCTTAACCCTTGCCCCCCCCCAAATAACCATCAGAACAAACAAATTGGCAAAAAACATGCAGCCATATAAATATTTACATTTGAAAGACTTTCAAACAAAGATCATGAAGCTACTGAGGCTGCGCACAACAGATTTCTATTTTGTATACGTGCATTTATGCATTTTTCTCTTGCAACGGAGGTCATGTTATCAACTGTCTGTGTGGCCTCATGCAGTCGTTTCCATCTGTTCTAGCATGTTATGAACACCACATGTGTGCTGCATATAGCGGGTCACTGAGATGAACATGATGCCTTGCACGAGAACAGATGGTGCGAACGACACAACTCTGCATGATGTGCGCACGTCATCAGTGTACCATCTAAGAGGAATTTGGTTAGGAAACTACAAGGCCAAGTGAGAAGGATGAAACATACAAAACAAAAACATTTTAAATGTAAAGGGAAAGCTGTCCTAAATGGAAACTGAAAGGAACAGAGCACATAAACTTGGCACACACTTTGCGTTTGTTTGATAATTCTTGTTGTTGTTTTTTTTTACAACAATGCTTTTTGTCAATAAATCTTGTATCATTAAAAAGTCTATACATTCTTTTTATTATATGGGGCCACACTTGCCACAGTAGAGTTCAGTATGCTGGTTATCATTAACAAAGCTTCAAAATCCTCTCTGGCATTGCCAAACAGCCTAATCTGCAATTAACTCTGGTTTGGATGATTGCAGAAATGACACATATTGGCAGTTTAACAACTCATGGGTCGGTATAGGATTGTGTAGGTTACTCTGCCACAAACATGACACCAAAGCTGATCTTTCAAGTGATCGGTGGGGTTGAGGTCAGGACAGTAAGCAGATCATTACATTTTCCATTCCTCTATTCTGGAGGTAGCTTCTGTTAAGATCCAGCTCTGCGTGGGAGGAGTGTTGATGTCCTGGAAAATTCTCTGCCTTTGATTGCAGAATATTATCTTTATTTATCTCTGCATTGACATTGCCTCCATTTTGCCTCCAGGGATTGGGAGGATTTGACAAGTTTTCCACAGGCCCAACCGTCATATGCAACTCTGCTGCATTACCTACAAATCCATTTCCTTTCAATGGTGGCACCAAGCACACATTTCCTCACTTTTTGTAATAAGTATATGACTTTCATAATATTTACTTCTTAAGATTTTTCCCTCTGAAGTTTACTGCAGTGAGTCACAGCGTTACTTAAAGCCAAGGGATCATCCTCTTGGTTTTCCTCTTTAGAAAATGTATTAGAGGCCTTAAGGAAGAGATAATTGTTCTCCATGAAGTAAGGGTATTTAAAAAGAAAAATTATTGCTTGGATTAGCATTGCATTTGGTGTATGTCATTTCAAACGCCATGTCTCATTAAGAACACATCCTCTGTGATCTCTGGTGAGACGATACACATTCCATCATTACCGTTATAAATTGTCTGTGAAGTTGAACCTTTACACAACACTGTGTTATGGATAATTACAATATAAAGGGTAAAAAGGAGACAATAAGAATAGCAACCGTGCCATGCTGACTGTAAGATCAGAGTCATAACTGAAAACACAGTCATCTGAATGTGCTGGCAAAAGAAAGACCAGCACTTTGAGCTCAGTCTTAAGCCGGGCGTACACTGTACGAGTTTTTCAGTCGTGGTACTTATATACATCTCAAACTGTGCGAGGGAACCGCGGGGTTTAAAAGTTCACCGCTCACGATCTGTGCGGCGCGACGCTCGGACGAGACCGGACTGCTCACACTGTACGTCGTGTCCCCTCTGGGACCGCTCACTGTGGTGGCAGAGGCAGGCGAGCGACGGTGGGTGACAGGGACCCAGAGCAGGGGTTCGAGCCCAGCTCTGGCGAAGCCCGCAGGAGGCACCGGGCGTCAGGGGAACGGAGGGGAGAGAGGAGGGATGAGACGCACCGGCGGCCGCGCGGCACGGCAGGTCGCCCGGCCCGCCCCCCCAACAAGCGGAGGAGTGCCGAAACAGGCGGCCAGCGCGTTGCGGACCGCGGAGGAGTGCCGAAACAGGCGGCCAGCGCGTTGCGGACCGCGGAGGAGTGCCGAAACAGGCGGCCAGCGCGTTGCGCGGACCGGACGGCTCGCCCTCCCCAACACCGGCCGGAGGTTGCTTCAGGGACGCCCGCTTCCCTCCCTCTGCTGGCGGGGACGGAGAGGAGGGGAGGGCGCCCCCTCGTAGCTCTGCTTGAACAGCAGGATGCGCTCACGAAAACCTCACGACAGCCGACTGAATTTCAAACATGTTTGATTTTCACCGATCGTCCGATTCCTGGTCTGGAGGTAGTCGTGAGAAGCCAGTCCCCCCTCCTCCCCCCCTCTACGATCAAGCTGAAATTCGGCCGATTCAAAAAATGCTCGCACGACTGAAGAATCGGCCCGAAAAGGGGAAAAACTCGTACAGTGTACGCCCGGCTTTAGTTGAACATATTAGCAATGCTAATATCAAGATTCACCCAGCTAAAGATCCTTCTGGGCATTTGAACTTACAGTACATAAACAATGGGATAGTTTGAATTATCCCTTTTGGGGTCGCGAGGGGTTGCTGGTGTCTATCTCCAGCTGTCAATGGGTGAGAGGCGGGGTACACCCTGGACAGGTCACCAGTCTATCGCAGGGCAACAGAGAGACAAACAGGACAACCATCCTCGCACCTAAGGAGAATTTAGAGAGGACATTTAACCTACCAGTCATGTTTCTTGGACTGTGGGAGGAAACGGAGTACCCGGAAAGAACCCACGCATGCACAGGGAGAACATGCAAACTCCATGCAGAAAGACCCAAAAAACATAGTTGGTTCAATACATCTTCATCTTGAGTTACCAGTTTTATTGTTTTGTAACAACCTGGAACAACAAGGGATAGACGTGTTAGAAAATGGATGGATGGATGGATGGATGGAAAAGAGATATTTACATATGTGTCTTATTGTATAAGTTAATTGCTGCTTACATTTATTTATTTGCTGTATTTTTGTGTGTTTATTATATGCTTATATATTTATTGAGCATGTATTTATTTCTGCATATATTTCTATATTAATTTTTTAATATGTCAGTCCTCCATAAATCTAGCTCTGACAAATAAAATAATCATACTTTGAACTTGACTGCTTGAATTCAGAGCGCATTTTTTTTAGAACTACATTCTTTCCATTTTTTCAGAAATCTTCAATTTAACTAAAGTCCAATCCAATCGCTTTAATGCGCCACTATGTACATTAAAGAGATTAGAAATGGAACTGCAGCAACATTTTCAGTGTGAAATTGTGCTTGTGCAATAAAAGATTATTTATTTAAAGGCTTTTTAATTATTTTTCCTAGCAGTGCCAGAGAAGGTTGTAGAGTGCTGTAAGTAATGGATAAAATGCACCTCAGAAGTGGTGACTTATATTTAAAGTGACATTACATTCAATCAATGACATTAACAGTATTTTGATCCAAAGTGAAGACATAAACACAGCGAGGGAGTTGTTGGGTGCACCGTGGTTCACCAGGTGGACGGGGGGAAGCAGAACATCAGACCACCACTAACACACAACAACAGAATCTCAAGAGAAAACTACACCTTTTGTGGTATACCTTAAATGTTTATAATTGTTAAAATTCACACACACAAACAAGGCATCATTCTGAATGTGAAGAGTAACATCAGTTTGGTCGACTGACCAATGCAAAAATAATTTTCGCATTGAGTCATGGCAGAACGTGACACTTTGGTCTGTACTATTTCTGCAGCTGCTGTTCACACATGGACCTATCAGCAGGTGATTCTCAGCTCAAAGCGTGGTCTCGCGGCTGGAAAGACGAACATCTGAGGAGGGTACAGAGAATGCTGTACATCACGTAGAACGTGTGTAGTGGAAATCCCAGGCATAGAGAGTTCAAAACAGGGTTTTTTGTTTACAGCAATACCAGATGGACTTAAATATGTCCACATCAGCTGCAAGCACATGCAAAACAAAACGTAGGTCAGAGAGATACCATTACAAAGCAGAGTCCTACTTGCTTTCACAGTGCCTCAATACGACAAAGACAATCCAAAAAATAAAAACACTTGGTGGAAAATACACTATATTGCCCAAAAGTATTGGGTCACCCATCCAAATCATATAATTCAGGTGTTCCAATAACTGTAATAGTGTATAAAATCCACCACTTCTTTGTGCAGACCGAGGGCTCAGTGAATTTTAGTTTGGTACGTTGAGAGTGTGCCAAATTTGTGGTAAATCCGGTAATTCCATTGCTACTAATTACCCCACAGTCAATTGTTAGCGGTAATCTAACAAAGTCGAAGAAACCAAGAGCAGCAATTCAGCCACAAGTGTGATGGGCCAGATAACATCATGAAGTGGGGTAAGTGAATGCAGGGGGTGCAAAGTGTGAATGGGGCAACCATCACTCCGCAGGATGCCATCCAGATTAGCCTGAGGATAGAGAGTAAAGAGCTACATGGAATGAGTTTCCATGAACTAGCGGCTGCATTAAAGCAACACATTGTCAAGTGCCACCTTGTCAGAGAACATTACAGTACTTTTCTGACTGCATTGTGTCAAGTGTATAATCGGGAGCAAGGGGAATTATTTGTGTGGGGCTGGCTGCCCAGCATACCAAGACATTTTCAACAATTTCATTCTTTAAGCTTTTTGTGAACACTTTGGAGGTGACCACCAATTCAGGAATAACTCCACTGGCCTGCACATCGCCATGACCTCAACCCGACGGAGCACCTTTGGGATGAATTAGAGCGGAAATCGCAAGTCCGTCCAACATCAGTGTCTGACCTCACAAACACACTTCTAGGGGAATGCGCAGGTACTTCCATAGGCACTCCTAAACCTTGTGAAAAGCCTTCCCAGAAGAGGTGAAGCTATTATAGCTGCGAAGGGTGGAGCGCCCTCATTTTAAACCCTATGGATTAGGAATAGGATGTAACTCCACTATGTTTGTGAAGGCAGATAAGAAAATACAATCCTGTGTGATGTGCAGAACAGGTTAATTGTGTATTACTGACATTTTAACATCTCTGGGAAAAGATATGCAAAATAACTAATGTGGTGCTTTTAATTTTTAGTTTTCACACCTCCCTTGGTTACTGTCTGTCTTGAGGTTTCTTTTTTAAGTCGCGATGTCTTTCCACTTTGACTTGAAAACACATACTCAAAGGGAAACTGAACAACACCTAAGAGGCATAATGTCTGTTTGTCTTAAGCAGGATGTAACAGGTCAGACTTTCCCATCCAAGATTAAAAACAAAGTGAGTGCCTTAGCAACAACTGTTAAACATTTGGGAAGGAATCTCTGGTTGAAAACAAATTAGACTGTGTATTTCTTGTGAGCATTCAGCAAGCCGGGCTGAAAGCCAGCAGCTTTGTTTCCTAAAGGATGGCGACAGTTTTTAAAATCACCGTAATATGTTCTAACAGCTGCTCTGCTGCACTGCTGTGATTTGATCTCACAGCACAGGGGCTCCATTAAGCTGATGTACAGCTTTGTTATTACCTCCCAGAGTCCTTGGAATGAGACTGATGGAGGCTACATGGGTGCAAGTGACAAAATCTAGAGCAAACACGCAGGCCAGCATGCATACAGATCTAAGCTACTGCAAAGACATGCTGTGTAACCTATTTACTGCCGTCCTTCATGTTGCAGTAAACTTGTTTGATTGAATGACTGTAAAACAGCTCCATTCAGACAACATTCCCATGAGCTCAGAGACCTGGTCGGACAAATGGCCGTTTCCCAGCACATGGTAAGGTCCAAAGCACAACCACTCTGGTGAGAGGAAGCTCACAAGCCTTGAAAGACTTGAGCTTGGACGTAAAAGAAGAAATGCTGCCATCTCCAGGCTGCCTATGAAACTTCTCATTCTGTCTGAAAATAATAATAATAATATGAACTTAATTGATCTCACAATGGAGAGATTCACTTCTGCATCTTAACCCATCCCCTTGGGGAGCAGTGGGCTGCCACTGTGCAGCGCCCAGGGAGCAATCTGGGGTTAGAGTCTTGCTCAGGGACTCAGAGTGCAAGCTGTGGGGATTGAACCAGGTACTTGCAACCTTCTCAGAGCATAAGCCCACTGCTCTAACCACTAGGGCACCACTCCCCACCATAATACCATCTGTACCATTCATCACTTAAGTACAGTTTATTAATGTAGCGTCAACACATCATCTCAAGGCACTTTAGAAAGTCAATTCCACAATCATACAGACAGATTAGTTAAAACGTTTTCTAAGGAAACCCATCAGATTGCATCGAGGCATTGACTTGCAGCGCTCACTCCTTCTGGATGAACATGTAGTCACAGTCGACAGTCGTTTGCGTTGTTGACTTTGCAGCAATCCCTCATACTGAGCATGCATGTAGCGACAGTGGAGAGGAAAACCCCTCTTTAACAGGGAGAAACCTCCAGCAGAACCAGGCTCGGTGTGAACGGACGTCTGCCTCGACCGACTGGGGGTTTGAGAAGACATAGCAGGGACACAAAAAGAGCACAGAAGCACTGATCCAGGAGTACTTTCTTTGTTAGAGAAGAGTAACAGGGTAAGGGTAGTGCTAATTCAATTAGTGGTTTCATCTTGGATAGAAACAACTAAGCAGATGAGCTCAGAGACAGTTTTAAAGTCTAAACTAAAGGACGATAGAGAGCACATACAGTACATTTACACAAAGTAAAAGCTCAGCAAATAGCTATGTTTAAGAGATAGACAGGGTTAGCCACTGAAAGACAGGGACAAGTGTATAATGTAGAATGTAAAGTTGTTGGCAACAGTATTTTTGCCTAACATTCAACTTTTAGAGACTCTAGGCACCTCCAGTAGACCCGCAGTCTGAGAGCAAAGATCAGATCTCTGATGTATGATGGAGCTTGATTAGATGTGAGATTTTTTTTAAATTATATTCTTGATTTAACTGGAAGCCAATAAAGGGATGTTAAAACCGAAGAAATGTGTTTTCTTATTTTCATTTCCATCAGAACTCTTGCTGCAGTATCTCGGCTCAACTGAAGGCAATTTACAGCCCTGGACTGATTTGTGTGACCGACTGAAATTCAAGAAAAATACAAATTAGGCCCAGCAGCACACATTGATACAGGTGGAGACTTTTATTTTTTTTTTCTTCATTTAAGGCAAAATTATTACAGACCAAGTAAATTCTTCTTACGATGAATATTTGTTGCAACATACTTATTGTATTCTCTTTCATTTTCATATACACAGGACTCAAATCTGCTTTTAATTACTTAAAGTTGGCAAAGCACAGCCTGTGTTTTCAAAGAAAGAGAGACCCAAATCCTTTTTCTCATTAACAAGAATAAACAAAAAATGGCTATCTAAATCAAGCCCAAAAGAAGTGTGCCTAGTGGACGCCTTTCTTGTAATGAGATGAAGTTCATTGGATCGACAATGATTTACACATCCCTTTAAAAAAATAAATAAATGATAATACTTAAAATATTGCATGCTTATATCATGGCTCTCAAATTCTACATTTTGTGAATATATTTGGCCCACAAATACTTCACGTTTAAGTTTTTGCCATGCACCAAAATGTCTAGACTAGTTCAGGTTTAAGCTACACAACAAAAGACAAAGTATTGTTCAAAGGTTTACGTAACTCATCTTTGACCTGGATGTCATTCATTTCCACCTTCTAAATAGTAAATTGGACCCTTTTGTTGGAAACAATTATGCAAACAACTTCAATCCACCATCACAAAAAAAAGTGATGGATGTACAACCTTTAATACAGATTTTTAAATAATTCTGAGAGGCTTCCCATCAAGTATAGTCATACAACCCCATTAATATCTGGGTAAACTTCCCTAAGAAAGATATAAAGAAACCATTGGGTTTTTCTAGCCATCTGGAAAAAAGTGTGGTATTTTTCTAATATTGTTTGGGTAATTCATTAGAATAAAATAAAGCAGAAATAACCTTTATGGTCCCTCAGTACGGAAATTTGCATGTCTCAGCAGCAAAGTGAAATGGAAATGAAAGCATGCAGACAAAAATGAAATATTTATACACAAAGAAAATAAGTAGATTGTGCAGTCAAGCTAAGTTTACAAGACAAGAAAAATTGCTGTAGTTAAAAAGTTGTTAAAAACATTATATATATATATATATATATATATATATATATATATATATATATATATATATATATACTGAGTGGGGTAACTTTAAGAAATATACATGTCACGGTATGTGGAGTTTGAACCTGAATTCAGCTGCACACAGAGCTTCATTTTAAAAGGTTTATTAAAGGTTGGATGAGAAGTGGAAAATGAAAGCCAACAGTCTGTACTGGACAGGAGCAGGTGGATGGTGATGGCTGGAGCTCTGTGGTTCTGCCCTGAGGAGCCTGGCAGTCTGCTGGACTGTAGATAGAGAGCAGTAATTCCCGGGCAGATCAGCAGCACAGCGAGGGTTGCAGCAGAACCAGCAGCACAGCTAACAAAGTTACCGGCGGAGGGAGAGGCAGTCAGCCGAAGGAAGCACAGGCTGGCAGACGTAAGGAGCACAGGCAAAGCAGGACGAGGTATGAATGAAAACGATCCAGCAAGGGTGAGCTGACAGAGGACTGCTTAAGTATGTTGACTGACAGGTGAAATGAGTCCAGGCTGATTAGGGACGGCAGGTGGCAGGAGTCAAGGTGAGTGGAGATGAGGCTGTATGTGAGGAGGAATGTGCCGGAACTGTCCAGGGTGGAGCGGGCAAAACTCAACCCTGACAATACATATATGTATATTTATGCATGAAAGATACCAACAGCCTATTTAGGGTAATGTCTGCAAGCAATTTTTAACATGTGTTTGGAATATTTTTTTTTAATCAAAACACCCAGCTGTGTCAAAGCCTTTAACGATTTGATCTTAATTGACCCCCTCGATTGAAAGGAAGTTGGTTATGTTCAGGAAGAACCTAGAAATCACCAAGACTCAAGCCTACCATCAACTGGAAGATGCTGGAACCCCAGTTTTTACAGTCACGATAGTTTAAGCAAAAAATATGCTGAATTCTACGAATTGGTTTGGGAATAGACCAAGGTTAACATTAAGCTTCTGGGCTGACCTTATCCTCAACTCCACTGAAACCTGTTGACTATGTTAAAAAGCCAGAAACCAACTAATTTAAATGAGCCCTGTTATTTCTCATGATGCTGGTCAGAATTAAGCTAATGGCTACATGAACGTGCTAAGTGCCAAATTGTTGTAGTTCACTGAAACTTCCATTAGATTAAGTTTGTAATTCCACAAAGCTTGTACTTATACATTGCTATTATTCCCATGCAATGTATTTCCCTGTTTGTTCTTATGTTCGGTTCATGTACAGCACTCTGTTACTAAAATGTGCTTTACAAATAAGGAAATGTTGTTACAGCAGGATATTATATAAAAAAAAAATGGACACCACTGTTGACAATTTAATTTTATTTACTTGCTACACACATAAGGCAAAATGGGTTTGCTGGAAAACAGGAGCTTCAGTTTTCAACTGAAGCAAAGTGCATGAGTGGATTTAGAGGGTGATATGTGTAAAAAATACCAGAGGGAATCCCACAATTCAAACAGTGAGGTGAAGGAGAGCCACAAAATACTTTCAAATACACACAAAACAACTTAATAATTTAATAAAACCAAAGAATGTTTTCTGAACTAGTAAAGAGAAGTAAGCTTTCTGTGACACATTGTCCTTAAATGTGAGAATTAGAACATTATATGCTCTCTGTTGCCATTCTAAATCATTAAAATGCAATTGTTGAAGCTTTTACATCATACACAAGATTATAGTTGGGTTAAACTACACTAGTAAGGGCAAGAATCGGCTAGTTTTAACTTCTAACTGCTGCAAATCATGTTAAATTCATGCATGTGTAATGCAAAAAAATATTCAGTAGTTATTATGTTGCACATAATGTCTTCACAACCAATGTGAAAGAATTTAATTAACAAATTTATAGCAGATCACTTTTCTCTTGTTTAGTACGCTCTCTCTTTGTCAGAAGTGTATGGTTGCTGAAGCACCGACCATATCTCTGAATACATTAGGTACAAAAGCTCCTTTCACATATTGTATAATATGTGCCAGACTCTGTAAATAAAATAAAACCTATAAACATAAAGTTGTATATGTTTTTCTTCTCACCTCACTAAAGATTCCCTCCAGAGTCGACCTTAAAATCTCTCCACCACACAGAACCTGGCGGCCCTGTTCAGCAGTCAATATTGATGCTGGATAGCAGCTCCTCCAGGGCCTCCAGCTTCTGGTTGGCCTCCTCGATGGCGCTGTACGTCTGCACGTTGCTGGCGATGTGGTAGCGGATGTCGTCCACGAGAGGGACAGAGTCTGTCTCCTGGCGCTCCTCCAGCGACGCAGCATCCTCCTTTATCATCTCGGCAAACTCGGCCTGCTCCACCAGCTGCGCGGGACAAGTTTGACAGGTACACCGGTGTGAGTGCATCTGGAGGAGGAACTGAGCAAGTCTGACCGGAACAGCCATCCAGACTCACAGCTCTTACACTGGAAACATTTTTTTCTGAGAGCCTCTTGAGGATTTCTAACAACTAAGATATAATTCACTCTCAGATATCTCTTGTCTTTAACAATAGAAGCAACAAGAAACAAGAAGTAAATGGTCGACAGTCCTGTTTCCATTTTTAAATGGAGCTAGACAAATATTCACACTCGACTTAACTACTGTTCTTCTTTCACAGAAAGTTTAGCTTTATGTGTTGAAACAAATTAAGCATTTACGATGACAATTAGTTATCAGTTAGTGTGAGCAATGTCTCGATGTTGTTTCTATCCTGTGAGCCAAGCCTTTCCACCGAGGAGCTGAAACAGTTTTGGTTCCCTGTAATTTTACGTTGAAAAATACAGGAATTACTGGTCTACTCAATTTTGTTTTGGCTACTGGCTCCATTCACAGCAGGGCAATGTGCTATAAGAAACATTTCAGACAACAGATCATTTCCTATAAAGCGACATAAAGGAAGCATAGGGCTGGGCGAGAAATCGATTTAATCGATTAATTCGAATTTACAATTCTTCAAGATTTCATTTTTGGAAAATCTGGATTTTATTTTGCCGATACACTCATTGGGTTTCCATAAAGAGAACAGCATGTAATGCTGAATATATGTTTAGGCAAATGTATTGTCAAAATATTGTTAAGTAGAAACTTTTTTTTACCATAATATGAGGTATTTAATTTACTTATTTACTTTTTTTTTTAACTTAGTTTGAAGTTCACAAGTGCAGTGAAGCCTCTTCTTAGCTCAATGTGTAATACCACTAGCAGCAAATGTTTTGTTATATTTTCATTGTTTATAATGGCACGGCTGCCATCTTGTTTTACAAGCATGTTTCACAGGTTGTTTTTAGTTGCAATTTGAATTCAGGTCAACTTCCTGACAAAATGCTTGACATAAAAGCAAGGTTTTAAAATAATTTCTTTAATTTCTTTTTATGAAACAAAAAGGAGGGGAAAAAAATCTATTAATTGGATTTGGTATGATACAATCGGAGATTTATTTTTTAATCCATATCGCCCAGCCCTAAGGAAGCATCAGAATGGGTTCTGTGTTGACACTTTCACACCGACATTACTTTTGTGGGCAAAACTGTAATTAAATTGTTGAATCTGATTGTTGAGCCCTGGATCCCAGAGGAGAAGCAGGGCTACCCTCGAAACTATAACTATAAAGGCACCAAATGGCGAAGGGGACAAAATGAACACCTCAGACCTCGTAAGCAAACGAATCAAAGAATAACCATTAGGAACCAGACCGCTGCCGTAACACCCAGCTTTGAAATCTCACGTCACTGAGCAATGATGAGGGTCAAACAAATGTCAGAGAAAAGACACCTACCCGTTCAATATTCTTCGCCATGAACTCTGTGCACTGGTCTTCTAGCCGAGACAGACGGAAAAGCTTGGCCGTCTTCCACATGTGCAGGACGTTGTCCTCGCAAATAGCCTTACCGAGCGTCTTCCCACAGAGACGCTTCAGCCCCGGCAGCAGGTACATGTCAGCCACGCACAGCACGTCGAACACGCTGTCCATCGTCAGCTGGGTGCGAGAGAGGAATCCGTCAGGCGCCGGGCCATAAAGATGAACGTAACGAAAGTGGTGACATTACTGATGAACGCGAAACATTACTGTTGTATGAGGAAATTCATAACGGCGGTGTAAAGCCTAAAAAAATGCAGCCGGTGTCTGTTTTTTTTTTTTTAACCAAGTTGGTTGTAAATTATTAAATCGGTTTTGAACTTTTCAATTTTACATAGATTATACTAAAAAAAAAAATTCAGGGGTAATTTACTGTATTAGATTAGGTTGGAAACATTTAGTTTGGAAGTATAATATAAAAGATTCAGCAAAACAAAATCAATTGTAAAGAATAATTGAGTTTTTGTGCTTGTTTCAAACTGCATTGCCCCTAATGCTAAAAACCCAGCGAGTGGCCTACGTTTTGTGTTTTTACAACGCTAAACCACCCAGGGGTCCACCTACTGCCCACTGACTGGATGTGAGAGTAGACAACTTACAAACTAACAAAATCTAATTTGTGCATGCTTGTGGATATAGCGTTTATCCCGTAATGAATAAAATCTTGATTAGAAAATCACATTTTGGATTCAATCTGATTATCTTTGATGCATTTAAGTTTTTAACAAAAACAGGACAAATCTCTAACGAGGCAAAAAAAATTTGGAAGCACTTCAAAAAGCTCCAGACAGAAGCTGTGCACCCACCTCTGTGTCATCAGTGTAGATGTAATACATGACGTGGATAAAGACTTCGTGGGAGATGTGCAGGGTTATGACCGGGGTGCTGGGCTGGGACTGCAGCTGCTCACCCTCGCTGAAGTGGTCTTCCACTAAGGCCTTAAAATAATCACTGCGCCCACAGAAAAAGGCCTGAAAACACATTGAATCAAAAGCCCACATTAACACTATGAGGTTTTGGGGGTTGGCGATATGTTTGTGGGCTTTGCAAGTCATACCTTGTGACACAAGAAATTGAAACCCTCTACTCTGAAGCAGATGTCAGGATAAGTAGGGAACAGATCAACTCTGTTAAAGGGAAGTTCACCGAATCCAACCTGGAGCAAAGAGAAAGAAGTATACGTGGTAGCAGCTGCTCTGAGTTAAAAGTCCAGGGATTTCCTGGGTTTAGGTCCTCACTCTTAGTTCAGTGGGCAGTGCGCAGTCTGCTAACTGGGCCATCTCCTCCTGGAGCTGACAGGTGTGAGGCTCCAGGCTAAGAACTTTGACACAGGTTCCAGGCTTGTTGGACACTTCAAAATGAAAGGAGATAAAAAAAAAAAAAGAGTATTTGAGATTTTAAATAATGAGGAAGCATTTCAATCAAAGTTCCAGAGAACAAAAATATATAAATTGCAGTTTCAATTACGAACACAATATATGTATTAACATAGAAAATGTAAACCAAGAGCTCGCTTACCAAATTCATAGACCTGTTTACATTTATTCTCCAGCTCTTCTATAAGGTCAGCCATCTTGCACTGCTTAGCAAGTCGCCTGCAGTCCTCCACCAGACTTATATCAATATCCATTCGTCCTGTAACATTATGAAACAACTATGAGGAATGAAGTTCACACTCTCTTGTTAGGCTTTTTTTTTTTAAACTAGTCGTTTTTTAATACCTAAGTATTTATAGCATATTTGATATGGTCTGTTCGTTTATTGTATATTCTTGTCTCTGGTTGTTGTTTTCTTCTTTAGTGTGCATCAAATTTGTATTTGTTTTTTTCTTAGTTGATATTTTTTAATGTATGCGTTTGTATAAAAAAATTTTTTAAAAAGATCAAACACTCACCAGTATAGAAGTATTGCAGAATTGCTCCAAAGGCTGCAGGATTGATCTAAAATCAAAACAACTTTGGTTTCTATTAATGAAAACTTTTTCTACTAATTGTGACTGAGGCATTTTTTTATATATTTAAATCAAATGTGAAATTACCAATGGGTGTTTGAGGGTTATGAGGCTCTTTCCCTTCCATTTTGTCTCAAACATTTCGGTGAAGTACTCCGAGCGGGCGCTGAGAACACATCGGTGAGCTGCGAATATTTGTCCATGAACCAGGAACTTGACATCACTGTGCTGACCTTGTTCTAACAACCTAGATGGAAATAGGAGGAACGATTTTTTTTTTGTCTTCCTGAACTGCAACGATATATTGCTGTTTCTTTACAAAGTTAATGATCTAAAAAAAAAAGCAGAAAGTTTTCACATTTACGTGTGTAGAAAGTAGTTAAAATCGTTGCGCTGCATGGCACGGACGCTGACACACTTGTACTCTTTGAGCAGGCGTCGGATTGAGTCATTCAGGGAGCCGTACACACATCTCTCACCATCAAACGTGTTGGCTTCACACTTGGCACCTGCAATGAAATTGACATAACAGAAAAAAAAAAAAAAAAAGAATCAACATGTAGAATCCTGTCTAATACATCCTTTTAATATGACAGCCTCACTTTATCCAGTTAAAATGAAACTTTACCACTAGCCAACAGGTACTGGACCAGCTCCTCATGACCGCAAAGGCAGGCATAATACCTGAAGGAAAAACAGCTCTTTTTCTTGTAACTTTAACGATAATGGCTTTGTGGTAAACAGCATCAGAATAACTGTAGGTCTGCAAACAATTTACTTACAACGGCGTGCTGTCCCATTTATCTCTCACATTGAGGTCCACATCCCTTTGTTCAACAAGGTACCTTTAGAGAAAACAGAAAAGCCTAACGTGTGAGCATATTCAGGTCACTAAAAGTGATTATCTTAGCTTCACACAGAAGTATATTTGGATTCTTTATATACAATCAATCAAAATAAGTTATGAAAAAAGATGATCTAAGACCAACTACACTATACAAACTGCAATTAAGTTATTTTGGCAAGTTAAATACATTTAAAATTTGAATCTAAATATTTAAATTTGTTTGTTTTTAACAGCTAATGAGAAACATATTTCAGTAAATCTAAACATGTTGTTTTAAAAAGTTTACTGGTTCTGCATTTTACCGATTCTTGTATTCAGCTGTGTGCGGTTTTGTTTAATTTTGCCTGTTATTTTTAAAATACAGCACAATCATAATTTCACATAAAGTAAAAATGTAACTATAAAATAAAATGACATGTTCATTTTAATAGTACTGTTCTAAAAGCTATGTTAAAGAAACGCCATTTGATTTTTTTTCCCCCAACGCATTAACGGTGACTTAACGCAATAATAATCTGCTGGATGACAAAACAGTCAACAGAAAATGTACCTTAAACACGGGCTCGATGCAACTGTTGTATAAATATGCTGCAAAAAGCGGCGATGATAATTTTAAAGATCTGAATCACATCCATCAGCTGATGTTTTGTAACATCTGTAAAGTGCAGCTGACCTATAAACGTTAGCCCGAAAAGCTGGGTCACCGGTGCTAATGCTAGCAAGACAGCCTTCCGCTTCTGCTTCTCAGCAAATACATAAACAGCAGCGCTGGGCGAGTTTATGCTTTAGGTTGGGTGTCGACATGATGCAGCTGATGCTTGTGAAACATTTTTTTTTTTTTTTTTAGGCAAACCAAAAATAAAACGTCAACAGAGCCGCTGTTACCTGACTCTACAAATGTCGCCCTTTCTGCAACTACTAAACAAGTCGTACACGTCCATGGCCGCCTCGGTGTTCTCGGTCCTCTGTAATGCATTGAGACGGCCTGTCTGCCGGGGACAGGTGGGGGTGGTTTACTGTGGCTGCAGGTAGGACTCGAAGAACCGAGAGAAGGTCGCCTTGCTCGCTTGTTGACAAACCGTCTCAGTCCCCCTCGAAGCCTCTGTGTTTTGGTTAAAGGTGTCCAGTCACGTGACTTCAGAGCTTACTTCAATAGACTTACAGGAATGTGGTAAACTAAAGAGCCCACACAACAAACGTAAGCTAAAAAGTTCGCATGCAATGATAATGCTACAAATGATTTCTCAATGTTAGCTCTTTTTGTTTAAGTACTAACTTAAGATTTTTACTGAAACTTAATTTAGCTGACCGAGTTTTTAGTTAGCCGTAAAAGGGGAATATCCGAGCTTGCTTGTGGAACCTGAATGCAGCACGTCAGGGCGTTCAATCATCTTTCAAGGGTTCAAAACCATTGCGCTGATAAAAAGAAATAGAGGTGTAAAATAAAGTATTTTCATTGATTTGTTGTTTTGTCCATAATAAAATTGAACATGATTAGAAGATCGTTGATCAGGAATGTGTTTGAGGCTAAAGTATTATAGGTATTAAATAGTTTCAGCATGTTCTGCTCGCAAATAAAAAAAAGAAAAAATTAGATGTGAATGTGCCTTAGATTTCAGCAAAAAAAAAAAAAATCTTTCACTTACATTTCATGTAAAAGAGCATGCTCAAAATAATTTATGGTCATTGCAAATTGTGAAAATATAAGGTGTTGCAATAATAGAATAATTCCACACTGGTCTAAAGCATCCTAAATATACCCTCGATTAGTAACAGTTGTTTTTATTAACTCTGGAGGTAAAAACAGCAGCTCTCTGCAGCCAGTTTATGGTAAGTCATGTAAAAAAATTAATAAAAAAATAAAAAAACAAGGGTGCTCATGGAGCACCTGTATCATTGCACAACTCAGAAAAATGACCATTTCTAAATATCCAGGGGCCAGCAAACAAATTACTTTGAAAAGTTCCACACCGTAGATATGTGACAAATGGCACTGGCAAGGTGGATGGTACAGGAGATGGAAAATAATCCAAGGATCGCATCCAAGGCTACCACGATGAATGTGGGTCATGCCAGCGGCAACATCTCAAGACAGACAGTCCAACGGACACTGAAGACTGAAGGATTCTATGAATGCAGACCAAGAAGGAAACCACTTCCCTGAATAAGGGACACAAAAGCCAATGCAGACTGTATTTTTTCCCTAATGATGTAGCCCTCACTAGGCAGAGAAAAATGGAAAGCCTTCAGCCCCAAGAACAAGATTCCCAAAGTCAAGTATGCTGGTCAGAATAGGGCTGTTTTTTTAGCCAATGGGACAAGCAAGCTAAAATGGCATCCATGGAAAAGGAAGACTACATTAAGATTCCCAACAACATCACACAGTCTTCACAGAAACCCAATATTTAATGAAATTAGACATTTCAGCATGAAAATTAACCAAAATATATGGTTGAATGGGTGAGGAAATGGTTTGTTGACAAATCTATTAACCTTTTGGAGTGGCCCAGCCAGAGTACCGACTTGAATCTGATAGAGAGGACTAAGCTCAAGATAAGGCTGACGGCAAGGAGGCCTTCCTACCACAAAAACTTGAAGCTAATCAGCAAATAAAATAAGGTAAACAAACCAGTTGAGACATACATAAAGGCAATCAGTAATTATGAGAAATGTTTGGTTGCTACAATGGCTAATAAAGGCTTTTCTATAGACTATTGATAAGGGTATAAATCATTTTGAACACAGCATTTTTTTTTGTTCAAATGTACATGAAAACCATGTTACCCATTTGTACATATTTCTATCTTTCAGGTAGCAACATTTTGGTTTAATAAAATAAACTTTAAATCTAAATATGTCAGAGGTAGTAATAATTAGTAGTGAATGTGAATGAAAAAGCCATATGATTTCCTTTATTACAAAAGTACCCCGGAAAGAACCATTGCAGAGCCGGGGCAGCTTTCCTTATGAGGCACTGAAACAACAGCAAGCATTGACAAGGTGCAGAACAAGAAAGGAAAATCATTTGAATAAAAACAGAAGTTGAACAGAATGAAATGCCCATTTACAAATTATCAGCAAAAAAAAAAAAAAAATAATAATAATAACTTGGATAAATACATTTTAGCTACATACTAAATTAAATGGAAATATCAATTTGACATCAGAATAAAAGAAAAAGGACCACTGATGTCTAGAATCTTCTGGTCACTTCTTTCATTCGGCTGGGTCAAGCTTCCTTTTCAAATGGGAGATCTGAAGCTGCAGTTTTTCCCGCTTGAGCAGCAGGGTTTCTCTCTGCAGGCTCACCACTTCATCCTGCAAACGCTCTGAGAGCAGAGAACACGGCAAAAGCAAAAGACATTTAGAAAGATAAAAAAAAAAATTCATTCTCACTGAAAAGTACATGATGTTTTGTATTTTAACTTCCAAGTGGAAAACATGATTCAAATGCATTTAACGTTTTTACTGGATTTTATATTATTTTGTATTGTTACTGTAAGTCAATCTTCTCAAGTGTAGTCATCTGAATTTTCTGACGTCTCAGTTAGTAGTAACCCAAAAGTGTGATCAGTAGAGTAATCCTAAACGGTTTTTTGATTTGTTGAAATTTTGTCAGGTCAGACTGAACGCGCTGGCTTGCTTTAAAAAGAATGAAAAGAAAACCATTCGCTTTGTAAAGTAGCCAATCTGGTTCCTGGAAAGGTGGCATGGTAGGACTGGCAATTATCCAAGAATAAACAAAGGACACATCGTTAGCCCAGTTTATTTTCCTTTTCATTTCTTCATAATTAGCCGTGCCCGTAAGCACGTTGGTTGACAAATGCATCATTTTCACTATAAACTGAGTCCATCGGCAGATGAAAGATAAGTTTGCACCCGCAATAATCTTTGACCCCTATCGCATGTTTTCAATCAAATCAGTGTCTTAATCTTTATGTTTTAAGAAAACTGATGCAGAACCAGTTCCAGTCCTCAAAGGCCAGAGTCCTGTGTCTTTTAGATCTGTCTCTGCTCCAATGCACCAAAATCTAATTCTTTATTTACGTCCTCCACATGTCGTCACGTTCTCCGGGGGAACGGGAATAACCTATGAGGTGTGCTGAAGCGGGAAAACAACTAGACCACGCAGGACACCGACCCCATCTGGACACCACTGGTTTAGACAGTGAGACACTACAGTGACGTGCAGCAGTGGTTAAATCCTCTGAAGCAGCAGCAAACCCGCATTGACCGGTCACACCCTCAAAGACATTGAAAATGAAAGGCGTGAACACGAGTAAAAGTTTAAATTCATAGGTAAAAAAATAAATACACTCCTTAATTCCACGCATATTTGATCTGCAGCCTCACCCTTTAGCACAACTGCATGAATTCGAAGGAAGTAAACATTAAGTAAATATTCATTCCTCTTCTATGAGCTTCCTTTACACCAAGCAGTTGTAGTAGATTACAGTTTAACTCTTACCCGTTGCAGCTCTGCTGGGAACTGATGTTTGTCTCTTCTTAGATCTCCCACGTCTTGCCACCCAGAAAGGAGACGCGCTGATTAACTCGACCTCAACAGGGTAATGATCACTGACTTTGAGGGCCTGTTGGAGGGTGCATGCACTGAGTGAGGAAATAACTTCAAGAAAAAGTCTTTACTGTGAAAGTTTAGCATGACATCTCACCATCGTTTCATTCAAATTAAACTCTTTCTGGAAATTGAAGGCCTTCGCAGAGTTTGGTACTATGGTTGCCAGCAGGTCGTCTCCATACACAACGATCCTGCGTAGAGAAGGTTTCTTTTTCAAGCTTGTGGATTTTATATAACTAAAGTTACACTGTTTGTCATAAGTTCTTAACAAGCTAATTTTACCTGTCGTAGGTGTGGTTATTTGTTGTCGCTGCAGTTGTGTCCACATCATCAGCAATCAGCCAGTGGAAATTCGTGTCGCTGCGAATTCGTATCTTTTTCATTTTTTTTGCAGTGAGATTCGCACCATCTGCTCTGAAGTCCCCCAGGATCATCACGTTCTAGAAAAAAAAAACAAAAAAAAAACAACAACTTTGATTCCAGCACCTTATATGATTATCAATACCCTGCAAACCTTTTCACATTTCATCACATAACAATCACAAACCTCAGCATGCTTACTGGTCTGTGAAAACTAAGACATACAAACATGAAGCTAAAAAGTGAGAAGGTTGCTTGAAGTTTTTTTTTTCCCCCGATTTTTTCAGAAATGTAGGTAAGAAGTGCCTAAGTCACTTTTTTAATAAGTGCGCAAGCACAAAATTATCCTCAGGGGATCGCGTGAAAAAATTTCCCAAATACACTCTGGTCTTATTTCTTTTGTCTGAAGCCTTCCTCTTCTTCTCATAAACTTGTAAGACAGTTTGTTCTTGCAAAGTATATGGCAAGAGCAGAGGATCTACAATGAACCGCTGAAACCGAAGCTAACTGGTTACATAAACACTAGAAGTTCACATGCACAGCACGCAAGAGGAAACTAGCCAGCAACAGGCACACACGTTACCGTTAGGTGAGCCCGTCACAATGATCGGCATGTAGGACAACCAATAGATAAGATGATCCCCCTTATCTATCGGTTCAATAGATAAGGGGGACAGAACTCAAAGCAGAAAAAAGATCATCCACTATATCTTTAAGTGTTTTGGATGAAGGTAAAAAAAAAAAAAAAAAAAAAGGTTAATTTTGGTCTTAGCTGCTGCTCAGATTAATGCCCTCCTGTCAGTTTAGGGGGACAGCTACAGTATGTCTTGGTTGGTTTGGAGTTGTGCCATGCCCGTTTTCTCTCTGGATGATTAACTGAATAGTTCTCCCGGAGAATGTGCAAATCTTGAAATATTTATGTCTAAAATAGTCCAAGCACCAAAACATAAAGTCCATCCTCCCTTTGAGAATGGTTGCTCTTGCATATGAGAATATCTAAAAATTAAGCTGATAAAAAGGAACTTAAGAAAGCTTTGTGTGGAACTCAGAAGAGCCGATCTAGCGTGTTTGCACCTAAGTGTCAGAAATGTTCTATAGGGTTTAAAACATTGATAGCATATGATTTTAAATAAAATTTTAGGCATGAGTACGACTAAAGAAGCTTCTGTTCTGTCCATTTTCAGAGGTTCAGTAATCTCTTCAGTGTATTTCAATCTGAACTGTCAATGGTGAAGAAATTATGTCCTTGAATAACACACTGCATAGAGGTGGTCTTAGTGTGTTTTTGCCTTAAGGCCAGCTGGCCACCCCAGCTGTCTGTAATCACTGCATTAAGCACAAGCTGCAACACCAGTTTGGCCTTTGACAAGTCAGCTGATATGGGCCTGTGGCCATCTTGCTTGGTGAGTCAGCAGAGGGTTAACTTCAACTCACCAGCTTGTGGTCTTTCGACAAAACACATGGAAACTACAAAAAGGCAACTAAGCCCTGCCTATACGTGTTTTCTGGAATGGGCAATTGTTTTATAACCTAACCCTACTTTAAACCTCTCACTGCTATATCCCTGACCTGTCTGCAGAGTTAGTCACATGGTCTGTACGATGCTCTTTGTTCACTAATTAGATTACATGCTAATTCGATTAATTAGGTGACCTCTGACAGCAATTGGTTCCGCTGGATTTTATTTGAGGGTTTAAAAGTTAAGGAAGCTTAATACAAATGCGCGGCACACTTTTCAGATTTTTATTCCTAAAAATGTTTGAAAACTATAAACCATTTACTTTCTATAGTTCAGAGCTTTATTCTACTTTGTGGTGGATTTTTACATCATAAAATCCACAAAATGTGTGTGGTTGTAATCTGACAAAATGTTTAAACAGTACAAAGACTTTTGCAAGGCAGTTTCGTACTGATGTGAGTTAATTTGCCATCTTACAATGATATTTCAATTGGATTTAGTTTGCTCTGACCTCTGTGACCTTTTGTAATGTGACTGTGTTTGTGGTCGTGTTAAATAAACTCATGAAGATGCTTCTTACATCTGTTTTCCATTTGTCTCTGACCGCCAGGAAGACCTCGTACAGCTCGTCCAGTTCTTTCTCCGAGTCGTTCGGTGTGGCACGAACCGGGATCAGCACCAGATCCTTCAGCACTGCAACAAACGCATAAACATCCATGAAACTACGTGTGTGTGTGTGTGTGTGTGTGTGTGTGTGTAAAAGCACACACAGGGAGCTGAGTGCATGAACCTGACAAACCTGCTGCTTCTTCCTTTTATTGACACGTCAGAAGAAATCTCCCTCATTCACATAGGAAAAACAAACGCGTTCATGCAGACGTGACTCAGACAGACGGCAGACACCCCACCAAGGGCTTTAAATCAACAAAGACTGACACACAACGCTGCCTGTAAGTCTTAAAAGCCGAGCTGCAGAAACTGACCCGTGTTGCGGGGTTTGAAGTAGAGAATGTAAGGCTCCCTCGCAAACACATCCACGTCGTTCACCTGATTGTCTTCATATTGATAGGAGTCAATCAGATCCACCACATCATCCCTAAAACATAAATATGTCTCACTTAAACAGCTGCGTACGTGATCGGGGACTCTGGTGGATTATTACTAACTCAGTCACAATGGCGGAGGGATTCACCTGTAAAGAAACATAAACTGCTCCTTGTATCTGCTCCTTCCCAGGCGGGTACTCAGCTGCAGGGCATAGTGGTGGGACGTGTTCACCCTGAGACACCCTCAAACGACGACACGTTATGTGTCTTTCTGCTCTCAAAGGCAGGGTCATTTTTCAGTTCGGCTTAGTGCAAAGACACAAACATAAAGTCACCTGTTGAGTTCTGTCAGGAGCAGTTTGATGGAGGCCCCGCTCACGTCCACCACCTCCAGAATGACTATGATGTCATATCGAGACACGATCTATAAAAGGTAAATGCATCAGTTAGGCAGGATCTGTGGGGGGAATTAAACGCACCCAGGTTCTGACTAAGACATGACAACTGTTGTTTTCATTTCTGTCTTTGAAGTTTGTCCCGGAGCATTGAAACTAACTAGAATAGTTTTCATTTTCAGATTTAAAATCCCTCTTGGCTGCTCCCCAAAATAACATCCGTGACAGGATTAAAGATTCAAAAGGACCTATGCTTGTTATAATTAATGGGATTACGTAATGCGTTCATCAGAAGTCCTTGCTGCCAGTTAAAACACACAGGAAGCTACTGAAGCAGCCACGTCTTGCTTTACAAAGTAAAGAATGTTTTACCTTAATAAGCGTTGACAGGACTTCTGGGTCAGAGACTTTGGTCACTCCAAACCTCTGAGCGTTGAATGAAGCAATCTTCATGGCTGACAACAAAAGAGCAAACAGTTTTGTAAAACACACATTTAAAATGACACTTACTGAGCTCTGAATCCCAAGTTTGATTTACCTCTTGTAATGAAGGCCTATACAGACGGCTTCACTTCAGCAGCAAGCAAAACTGAACTTCAGTATACATCTGAACCCAGTCCTGTGAGAAACCTATTTTGCTAGGATTGGTTAATCGACATCACGAGGACAGGAGGGACAGTATGAAAAGAGACATTTTGACAGCAAGTGGACAGACAGGTTCTTTAGTTCAGAGTTGAATGTGATTAAGTTAGGTTAAAGTCAACGTTGCTGTGCAATAAGGTTTGCAAATAAGTTAGAAAAACAAAGAAAAGTCATCCTCCTTCCATTTATATATATATATTAATTAGACAAGTGGGTGGGGAGTGGGTCAAAATCCATTTGAATCTTCTCTGTGGTTAATCCTGATTTGGAAGTGATGAATTTAATTTATTAAAGGGAAAAAAAGCCATCTAAACCAGCTCGGTACAATGTGAAAAAAAAGGAATTGGTGGTTGGTAAATCATGAATTAACTATGATTGACAATAGTTTTGGTTTATTTCTACAAGACACACCCAGTCTTGATTGCCTCGACCTGCAGAATCAGGAAATCTGAGGAGAAAGTATTTCACATCTTAAAAAGAAGTACATCATGTTCCGATCTAAAGAATAATAAAAAAAAAAAAACAGATGAGATATAAATCCATAGAGATCCATCAATCTGGAAAGGATAACAAAGCCATTTCCTAAGCTATTTCAGTGACACATACATATTGAGAAGCTGGTTGCCTTCATGTGCCATGGCAGATTTGCTCTACAAAAAGTATATGTCAAGATGAAATCCTAATTAAGTGATTTACTTTATTTAATCCAGACTGGATTCATTATCAGTGTAGGCACGCTACATTGATAGATGTATTAGTGAGCTGTGTTTGTATGACCTACACATTGACACGTATCAGTGGGGTTGGGAGGGGGTTTAAGGGTTTTGGACTGACCTATATCAGTGCATAGGTATATAATTGAATGGTGTTCCCTCCATGCCACTAAGGTCCATTGTCTCACACACCAAGACCCTATTGATGTGTGGTGTTGCATAGAGAGGAGGGGATGGGCGCTAAGGCACTGGCATGAAAGGCCAGCTCCCTACCTGGACCTTCCTGGACCTTCCTCACCCCAGAGATCCCCCCAGAGGCCAGGAGGGAGTACCCACAGATCAGCTGCCCCGCAGGTGAGAGTTGTCCGGCAGAACAAAGCAAAGCCAATCGAGTCCACGGCCAGCGGCTCAAGCCTATCAGGCACTACCCAATAGCCATTCGGGTACAAATGAAAACCCTTAAACCCCCTCCCAACCCCAGACCCTATTTCTGTTCCACACATGCCCCCACACAGTCCCAGCCACCATGGTCTACAGCCACAGATTTTCTTTATTAGACAGTAAGCTGAACGGCAAAGGTCCATGGGGCCAGAGCTGGGATATGCCCCCCAGGGAGTATTGTTAAACTCGTTATTCTTCCAGTATCATTCTTTGCAATGCTTAAAACTGCCAGAAGGGTGTGGTCTCTATTTGTGTGTTGTGCACTTAAGGCACGTTGTTAGGTCTTTACATACTTTTAGCCAAAAGGCCTTAGACAGGCAGACAGTGGCAGAGAACACGTAGATAGTCAACAGGTAAAACTCCGACGCAATGTGGACATGTGTTAGTGACTGACAAACCTATTTGGAGCATCCGTTCTCCTGTGCATTGCGTTCTATGAACATTTTTTTATCATATGAGCAGAATGTTAGCATTTCGAGTGATTATTGTCCGTAAGTTTGGATTCTGTTCTGAAGAAGTGAAACTGAACTTGTTTAGTTCATATTGTACATCTCTGTATACTGCACATTTGTGGGGCAACTTTAAAAAAGCCAGTCTTCAAAGATCGAAGGTGGCCTATAATGATGCATTAAGACTTTTGTTAAACAAGCAAAACCCAGATGGACCAGTGCCAGTGAACTGTTTGTACCCCTCTTTTCCCTACGTTAATTATATCTCACTTGTATCAGCTGTCGGTAATTAGCGCCACCTGTCACTGCCCTGTTTTCCCCTCCTATATATTCTGTCAGCCCTGATATTTCCAGTGGTCAGGTCCTCCGTCTTTATTCATCTGTCTACCCTGTTCTGGTCTAAGTTCATCGGGTTCCTGGATCCTGTTTCCTTTGCATGTAAGCTTTGTTTATTTAATAAAATTCATCATCTACTCATCATGTGCTTGTCTGTGCTTGGGTCCTAAAATCCCGATGGCCCCAGTGAAACGAGGGGAGCAGATCGCAACACTTCACTTTTTTCTTCACCCTTTTTGTTTTTACTTCCTTCCCGATTTCTTTAAAAAACAGTGGGACCAAATAAACCTCCAGCAGGAAATTACCCACTCATTTTCCATCCACCCACTAAATCCACATTTTTACTGTCCATATTTAATTGTCATTAAATCAAATATTTTTACACAGGGAGGAGTCGAGGCTTTGCAACCATCTGGTCCAATTTTCTGTAGTGGAGGGACATCCCTTTTATTCTGCAAATGTCTTCACAGAATCCAGCAAATCAGCCCTGCTGGCCGCTATGCCCCTGAAAATATTGTACAGTTAAAGACAATCCTTCCTATAAAGATCTTTTCCAGCAATCCAGCAATGCTGCCTGCTCTAGACTCTTAAAGTTAAAGAGGGGCCCTTATCTCACTGTAAAGGCCTTTCACTCTCTAGGAATGTTGGTTAACGAAAACCTAGTTGACCCTGCTTTCATTACTTGACTATTGTCACTAAATCCTAATTAACCCCACCTTTATTGCCTTGCAAAGGACTTACACCCAGGTTCCAAAAATGCAGCCCACCCATGTATACTCCCTAGCGTAGAAATTGTATCCTTTTCTTTAACTATTTTTGATTATTAGATTATAATGGGACAATTTATTACACCGAACAAGTGGCTCACCAGATACCAGAGGAGTCACTTTGAGTTTATTTAGCCGAGAAGCAGCCCATCCTTCTTTAGCGACTACATGAGGTAAGAGGTTGAAGCCAAACACTAGTTTGCTGACATTCTTGGGTCCAGTTGAGGAATCCTCCTCGACAATGCCAAGTTTGTGGTGGAAAAACAAGATCATCCAAGCACTGTTATAGCGAAAATCACTCAGTGAGGTTTATTAAAGTATCTTGAACAAGATGAGAGCAAAGACTGTGACCCAGAGCATCCACATCAGAGTATAAACTCTGACAGAGGGTAAGTTCTGACCTTCAGGGTTAGTACATGTTTTTTGATACCCAAGAACAGGAGAAGTGCAACATATTTACGAGACAAACTTTGAGAACTAGTTTCATGGCAAGGTGCTGTGAGAGTGTAGTTCTCTTTATCTATCTCTTCCAGCTGCAGAACCGGTTCGGAAAGATGACCTTTAAGCTGCAAAATGGAGAGAAACCATAAGCATATAAAATGAAGATCGCATAAACACAGTCACAAGACTTTAGGAGGCAACAAAATATCCCATTGCAGTCAACCCTGTTTAAAAGTGCAAAAGATCAGCAAGGATCTTGAAGAAGCAATTGTTCCAGCTCCTCAATAATCACAACATAAATGCAATTTTTCACTTCAACAGCTTTTGTGTAGCTGTCACGTTCCACAACACCTAAACGCACTTAATGACTGCTGCACACAACTGATCATTTACTCCCTGCGTTCTTGTGTAAATTGCAGTGATGCTTTGCATATTTTTTTTTATGGTGCAATGGTTTTTTTCATTCTTTAAAACATGCCATTAAAATGTTTTACTCCCTTTGTTGGAAGTACCATGCCCTGTAAAATGGTTAAACCTTTTAGCGTTGCAATATTTTTAATGGCACATACAGACATTTTAATGGGATTTAAAGTGCAAAATCTGACTGTATGTTTAAAGTGATTGTCCTGTTACAGGGTAAAAGTCAGTCCTAGTCTCAAGTCTTCCGCCTCCAACATGGTTAATTTCAGGACTGTCCTCTATTTGGCCCTTTCAGTTTTTTTTCCGTTGGTTTTGACCAGCTTCCCTATTGTGCCTACTGAAGAAAGGCATCCCCACAGCATGATGGCTCCACTACCATATGTCACATGGGGATGGGGTAGTTAGGCTGATATGTATTGTTCTTCTACACATGTAGGTGAAGAAATAGAATTTGTGTCTCAGTTGACCAGAGCACCTTTTTCCACATGTTTGCTATTAATTTCCCCTGGCAAAAATGCCTTTCTGTTTTCCCCTCTTCCACATCCACTTCACATTTGGAGAGTGCAAATAATCAACGCTCTCCTTGCCAAACCTGTCAGATTAGGTGTACAGCTACTGTATGTCTTGTTAGGCATACAGGTGCATAATAAGCCTCTATTTTCAGATAATGTATTCAACAGTCCCATTTGAGATGTTTAAAGTTTAAACGGCATTGCTTTATCCCTTACCTGTCTGCTCTGTTCCCTGGTTTTCATGATGCTGTTTGTTCAGAAATGTCCTTTAACAAATTTATTATTATTTGTAAAACAAAAAAATATATATATATATATATATATGTATATGTGTGTGTATGTATCCACTTTACAAATACATACAGTATTGTGTTGATCTGTATCATAAAATTCCAATAAAATGTATTGAAGTTTCTTGTTGTATGTAATGTGAAAATGTTCAGTCTGGTTTAGCTCAGTTACTTTGGCAAGGTGTTTGTTTTTTCAGAAAAAAATGCTCAAACTAAATTAAAAACCTCCCATCCTGCTAAACCAGAATAGGCTGAGTTAATAGTTAAACTTTAAAGCCGCAAGAGTCACGCCCCTCATCTATATCTGGAATCTGAAGTTTTACGAAACTGTCAAACTCAAAGGAGACCTAACTGTTTTGAATTTGATTCATAGTGCAGTATTCGACTTTGTCCTTTGTCCAAAACCTCTTTGGTTTTGTGACATGTTATTCATTTGATCCTAAACATTGGAAAAAATAAGACAAACGACAAGAAATTTCCACAAAATATAAAAACCCAGCTACACACACACATATTTATATAAATACACACACACACACACACACACACACACACACACACACACACACACACACACACCAATATCTTAGAAAAATGGAGAGAAAAAGAAGAGAACTGCATCTTAAAATGTGTCATTCTCAGCTAAATTTGCCTTCTGTTTGTTCTTCCTACATTTTATGATCCATAACGCCAGCAGCCCAGTTCATAGTCTGTTTGCATGTTTACAAACATACTACTGGTTCCACAGGTTCTTGTTCTGATTGAGATTTACACTGTCTCTCACATGCTAATTGTGACGAAAAAAAAACTGTACAGAAAGGACTCCAATGAGAGCTTAGACATTTTCCAAGAATTCAGTGATTTAATGACAGTCCAAAGGTCAGTTCACAGGGAATCAGTCAAGAGGGCACAGGTGTCCAAAAACACTGGGCTGAGGCAGAGTTGAACCACAAAATAGGTCAAAAAGTCACTAGAGGCTAGAAAACTTGGGGGAAAAAAGTCTGGAATGCTTGCTGGTAGAAACAAAGACAAACTGGCATGGAAGGAAGGGAACCGACTGATTAAATATACACAAGAGGAGATGACTGAGAGTAGGTGTTCAATCAGACTGGCTGGGAAAGTGCAGGCAGCGGAGGTAGTGCAAATCAAAGCTGCCACGTCACACTAATGTCTATTTTTATTACACTTTTAGCTTCTAGTGTTTGTTTGACGATCCATGCAAATTTCACAATTCTTTAACTTGAACATCTGAATTTTTGCTAATGACTATTTGCACACATTTTAACATTTATACAATTGCACAGTATTTCACATCATCCTATAATATGACTGCTGTCTCTTTTTATATTTAAATCTTATCAGATGCTAAGGACTATTCGCGCACCTCTTGGCTTGTCATGGGGTGTTGTTGGGGCATTCAGCTTGACCATTATATCATGACTTGTGCCTGTGTGTTATGTGTGAATTCTGAGTAGGTGTCTCACCAAATTTCCTTACAGTTACTTAATGACAATAAAGACTTGATGAGCATAATAAAGACTCTTGATTCTTGATATAAATCTGAGCACGTAAAGGAAGCACATGTGGACAAGAACTTTAGTATCTCAAACATCACCTGCCCTTCATGATGGGGGAACAGCTTCTTCTTGCTGAGAGCCGGGATCAAATTCTGGATGAAGACGGTGTCGAGAAATCTTTCAGAGGCCAGATCCTTTTCCGTTTATAACGCGTGTTCAGAAAAGACCCAAATACTGGCCTTACAAGCCACATAGTGAAACTAAATGCTTTTATTTTGCAAGACAAACAAATGAAACCACAATACCAAACTGAGAAACCATAAAATGCTGCCTGACTGCCATGACAGGAACAAACTAACAAAGGAGATGTGACACAACGAAACTAAAAATATGGAACTGGAAAGAGTGAAGCAAGGAGTGATAACGAGCACCTGAGAGTCGGTGGGAGAGGAGCAAGAAGCAAAACGAGCTGAGAAACAAAGACATAAGATAACAATTAACTTTTCCACCTTTCTCGAGTTAAAACCAAAATAGTAATTTTTTAGAACTTAAGTGTGAAGTGGAAGAAACATCCATAATTTTCCTACACGCTTTATCCCTGTTGGGGTCGCGAGGGTGCTGGAAGAAACTTGAAATATGATTTTTAAAATTTTTTACAAATAAAAATATTGAAAGTGGTGCATCCATTTGCATTCACAGGAGTTACAGCTTCCTAAGTCTTTTTGGAGTGTCTCTCTATGAACTTTGCACATCAAGAAACATACATTTTTGGTTGGTTCTCCTTTGCAAAATAGTTTGAGCTCAGTTAGATCAGACAGAGAGTGTCTGTGACTCAAACCAAGCTTTAACGAGTTTGCTTGTCACTACAGGAAACAAACATCCCCACAGCATGATGCTGTCGCAATGATTGATTCACTGCTGGGATATTTGTGTTCAGGGCAACCTATTGTGCCTAATTTTAGCCTTATCTTTGAGGATGTGCTTTCTTCCAGTTGTTTTCTGTATCCTTTACATGGCTTTAAATGGGACTTTTCATAGCTTTCTATCAACATAGCGTTCTAGTGGCTGTCCTGTCAACAGATTTCCCCACTAAGCTGTAGTTTCTGCTGCTCCTCCAGGCCTCTTAGCTGCTTATTTGCTTTTCTTTTCTTGCCTGGTCTGTCAGTGTAAGAGGATCTGTCAGAGTACATACTCTGAGTTGAGCCACACTCTTCTCATTTTCAGAAAAAGGACCGCACATCATCATGTTTTACTACCTAACTCTGCTTTAAATGTCTCCATGACCTGTCTACTGTGTTCCTAGGTCTTCATGAAGCTGCGTGTTCCCTAGTGTTGTCTAACAAACCTCTGGAGCCTTTAATTGCATCTGCATTCATACTAAGGTTAAATTACACCCAAATTAATTCTATTTACTAACGAGGGGACTTCTGGAAGTGGTTGGTTACAGCAGATTTTATTTAAGGGTATCAGAATAAATGGGAATAAATATGCTTGCTGGATTTTTTTATTTATTTATTTTTGATTTTGTATTATGGTTACATACTTTCTAAAGCAAAAAAAAAAAAAAAAAAACAACAAATGAATGGTGAAGACTCTCATGGAAACACAAACATATTATTAAACAGGATCTTTAAATTCCTGACAGGGCTTGGTTGGTTTTATCTAGGGTAGTGCCCAAATACTTAGAATGTTTTAATTCTTCACTTTGCCTTGCACAACAAAAATAAATGCCATCAAGAATGGAAAGTGTGTCCGAAAGATAATGTGGCTCTTTATTTATTTTTTCCTCATTGATCCATAACTGCTACCTGCGGTCTGATTTCCCTTTCTGAAAAATTTAAAATGTTAAACAGTTTGTATCATTTCAAATTTGTGATATTTGATCATACTGTCACACAGGTTCTCACTGTCACTTTTTATACAGTTTGCAGTTTACCACCTGATGTTTTAAACAATTTTAAAATCTATTTTTTTTTGTGTCCAACAGATTCATAGACATTTTTTTGCTCATAGTTTCTTATCTCTCTAAATCTTAACACACTCATACCTTGCATCCAAGATACACCTAGAATGATCAAATGCATAAAGAACACCAGACCAAAAAGCTGCTGAGCAAGATTAGGTTCCAAAGAAACAATTGGAAGGAAATATATTTGCTGCCAGAGTAGGTGGGAGAAAAAACAAGTGACAGATGTCCGACTGGTTAATCCGGATTCACATAGCTGTACAATCATACCGCGCCCAGCTCTTTGCCTTATAAAGTTGTGATAACAGAGAAGCATGCACAAGAGCGCTCCAGCACCACCTGAACTTGCCACAATTTCCAGCAGAAAGATCTCTGACAAACGGCATCATGAGTGTGAGGGTCAAACAGAAAAGACGATCCAGAGCTTATTCCTCCACGGAAGGCTTCAGCAGCAGGTCAATGGGATCCAACCAGGTCCCCAAAGCCAGCGCCACAAATAAAGTGGTTCCCCTTCGACCTGTTACGTTCAACAGGAGCCTTCTTACTCCTCTGAAGATAGACATGGATCCTGCTTCCCAGGCTCTGCGCATCCAGGAGAAGGAGCAGATCAAGGGCCTGAATAACCGCTTCGCATCATACATCCAAAAGGTGAGGGGGTAGCCCAGCTGAAAGATTTTTTTACATAAAAAAGTAACATGCTTGTAGATTATTCGGTTACAGAACAAGGTCAGTCTTGCCCTCTAGAAATTCTCTGTCACTGAAGTTTTTTTCTTTAGACACATTTTATTTCAAGTTGACCAGAGAGTCTCGCAATCAATCAGCCATTCATGACTGTTTTCTTAGGGTATGAATATGATGTGACTCAGAGGGCCAATTCTCTTAGCTACTCTTGAAAATGGGAAAGAGGGGAGAACATCCCCTCAGTAGTGGTTCTTGCCTAAATGTAGCCCCTATCGGCATACAGACTGTATTGGCTATGCAAAGAGATTTCAAAAAAACCTTTTAAAACAAATAAGTAGCGCTTTTTTTAGTTTTCAAATTTTAATTAAAACACTAAGCACCATTAATTAGTATGGTCATATTTTATGATAATGTCCAATGTCAATGGACTGGACATCACAAAACCCTTTTGAAAACCATTCTTGTCGAAATGATAGATATGTGTTTTGAGGCATATCACCCTTTAAAAAAATACTTCACTGTTTGCCACTCAAGTAAGGCATTACTTTATTCTCACCAAACCTGTCCATATCTGCAGTCAGATCATAAATCTAAAGGTTTAAAACGAATGAAACTGTAACAAACGGGTCAGGAACAGGATCCAAGCTCAGCTTGGCATGTGACTCAGTGAGGAGGAGGATTGGGTAATTAAAATAGATACTCTAAAGATCACTAGTTGATGTCGTTCAAAATTTGTGAGAAAACTAACAATACTGGCCTTGTAACTGATATTTTAATATCAAAGTACGATTTTCTGGATTGGATGGATCTGCTTGGTGCTTCTGTTCCAGGTTCAGCTGCTGGAGCAAGAGAACAAAATGCTGGAAACCAAGTGGCAGCTTGTGCAGAATCAGACCACCGCTTCCACCAATATTGAGCCCATATACAGAAGCTTCATCGATAACCTGCAAAGACAGCTGGACCTTGCCCTCAGAGACAAAGCACAACTTGAGAGGGAGAAGACCGGCATGATCAATCAATTGGACAATTTCAAAACAAAGTGAGATATTTTTTTTTTAGTTTGAGGGATTTTAGTGACTTGGTAAAGATAGAGGAGATCAACAAGAGTAACAAGATATTTGTGGTTGGTTCAGGTATGAAGAGGAGCTCAACAGAAGGGCTGAGGGAGAACAAGTCTTCGTTAATCTCAAAAAGGTAAAGACCATGCACATGAATATACAGGAACTTTGCTTTTTACTTGCTTCCCTAGGGACATTCTTTTATTTTTATGACTCTAAAAATTATAACCTCCTTGGAAAATACCACACATTTAAAAACAATTCCCAGATCAGGTTGAGCATGGATTAAAAAGTTGCTTTATTTGTTTGTTTTTGCTTTGTTTTTCTCACCAGGATGTGGATACTTCCTACACCGCCCAGGTGCAATTAGAAACCACAAAGGCAGCTCTTGCAGACGAGGCCACTTTCCTCAAGGCTATTTATGAAGCTGTGCGTAAACCCCACTTTTCTACAACTGAAATTCATAGGGAATGTGTTCTGCTTTACCAATGATTTAGATTTTTACTCTTATTTTCTTTTGTTTTTGGTGTTGTTCTTTGTTTGTTTGTTTTTTTAAATAAAAGGAGCTGAGAGAGCTGAACGGGAGCATGGGGGATACCTCTGTAGTGGTGGAGATAGACAACTCCCGCAACCTGAACATGGATCAGATTATTGCTGATATCAAGGCTCAGTATGAGGAAGTCGCTGCCCGAAGTCGCGAAGAAACAGAAATATGGTACAGGACAAAGGTGAGAAAGAAATATTTCTTTATTTCTTCCAGGATTCTTTCGCAAAGATGTGAGAAAAGTCTTGAAATAATTTCATATTTCATCACATTAAAATGTTTCACCCCTGACAATCTCTTTAGAAGAGACACTTTTTATAGATTATTTTTTGAGTTAATCAAATTCTTTGAGGTGTTTTAATGTGGAACTGTGTGTTTCCCTAGCGTTTTGAATATGGACTTTCTTTTAACTATTCTCAAAAATGGGAAAGATGATAATACGAAGGCAGATGGTAGTAGGAAGGCAGATTTTTTTATTTTTTTTATTTCTTGTTTTCCCACGTTCACAATTTAAATCAACAACCTGAAGTGTGCCAACTAAGGCTGGCGGTGAAAACATTATCCTGTCACCACCCACAGTGAACATGATGGCATGGATGGGAGAGAAAAATCTGACTGAGCTGTTGCATAGCATCACTGTTGGGCCAGATTCTAACGTGTCCTCTGAGAATCAACTCAGTGGAGAAACCTTCATATATTTCTGTAGTCCCGCTGATAAATATCCTGTAAAAACTAGCAAAAAGAGCATGCGACAACGTCCAAATTGTTTGAATTTACTTTTTTTTTTTTTTTTTTTGTGAGATGCAAAGTTTTTATCTGACAACACAGATCAGTTTTTTTAAACACCTTTACCACTTCATTGATCCATATATTATCTTACACTAATCTGAGGTCGGGTCGCATTGATATCAGGTCCAGTAGAGAAAACCCAGATATACATCTTCCAAGGAACACCATTCACATCATTCTGGGAGATCCCTAAGCATTCCCGGGGCCAGAAGGTCATTACAGTCCCTCTAGCGAATTTTGGGCCTGCCCCTGAGTCTCTTCCGACTGTTAAATGTTGATGTTCCCATGGGCAAGGCACTTAAACCCTCATGTTCCCTACAAATCTAAGAAGTCCCTTAAATGGTCAGTATGAGTAGAAAAGCACTATGTAAATTCAGCCCATTTACATTTCCTTCCATGCTGCTTGTACAACAATCTTGGCAAAATGTCTTATTTAATGTCAGGTGAATATTAGTTTTACGATTTGCCGTATATATTTATTGCCATTCGCATCTTTAAGGGTAAAAAGAAAGCTTCAAAACTGGTTTGGTAAAGTTTACAACACTGTCCAGGTTGTTTCCACCAGTGCCACCCCAGAGAGATGTGATAATTACTGCTCTCTTTTCTTCTTTCTGCACGCCACTGCTGCCAGGTTGAGCTGATGACGGATAAGGCAAACCAGTGTGACAACGAGCTGCATTCCACCAAGGCGGAAATAGCTGAGCTCAAACGGATGATCAATCGCGTGAAGCATGAAATCGATGTTACAAATGCTCAGGTAAGTGAGAGAATGGATCTCAGTGTTGAATCAAAGGTGACAATGACAAGCAACAAAAGACTGCATAGCCAAACTGTGTCAAAGACACAAAACAACACTCCATCATTCTATTGTTTTTGGTTTTGTTTGGATTTTTCTCCATTTTTCATCCTCAGGAATTATAAAGGTGGAAACTAAAGAGCTAGTGATTGTTGACTGCTAGTGAAAATAGCTAACGGGGAAAACATATGTGAACATGCTTAAACCTTCAAGAATCTTGGTGGAAATTTCATGACTCTATCATGATCTGTTTCGCACAAGGGTCTGAAAAACACAAAGGTTAGACCTTCTTTTTTTGTTTTTGCAGCGCGCCACCGTCGAAACCAGCATTGTTAATATGGATGAAAGTGGGGAAAAAGCCGTGCTGGATGCCAGAGAACGCATCAAGGCGTTGGAGCAAGCTTTGATGGAAGCTAAACACTTCATGACTAAACAGGTCAAGGAATACCAGGAGCTCATGAACGTCAAGCTGGCCCTGGACATCGAGATTTCCACATATAGAAAACTGATGGAAGGAGAGGAGGCAAGGTGAGAGCTGCTAAAAAAATATCCATTTATACTCATATCTGTGTCCTGGTTTTAATGTGCCACTGTGGATATTTTTATAGTGTGGTCATGGCTTGGTCATTAAAGGTCACTTTCTTGTCAGAAAGCACTGAATTTATTTCTAAACCAATACATTTTAAAAAATCGAACCCTGAGGGCCTTGATAATGGTGATGATTCTTTACTTCAAGTAGTTGCATTAGATCAACGTGCACAACACTGCCCCTTTGTGGCAAAGATCAGAGAGCTTGGTTTCCAGTGCTCAGAGCTCCCTCTAGGGGCCCACTGCTGTCCAGCAGGATTCCTCCAAAGGGAGGAAGGGATAAAGAGGTTCCACCACATTTCTCCACACCTCCTCCATGGGCTCCAGTCTCTTTAACTCTACGATGGGGCCCCGGGTCAACCATCTGACAAGGTTCTCCTTGGATTCTCTCAGATTCCCGGCCAGCGTTCAGACTTACTTGTGCCTCCACTGTCGCAATCTTTCCTGTATTGCCAGCCTCCAGATTTCCTAGGACACTTTCCTTCCCAGCTTCAGGGACTTAATCTCCACTGCCACCGGCTTTCAAGGTTTGTGCAAAGCCAGACCTCCTTTGCCGCCGCTGACTCCCTCCAGATCGTTTTACCTTCCCAAGACGACCTCCAGGTCGCCGTCCTGAACTGTCCTCCTCGGGACAAACTCCTGGTCACTCATCAGATCCTTCTGCATTCTTGGGACATTCTTTGTTTTTTTTATGCATTGCCCCTCTCTGCCCAAATGATTTGAGTCGTTTTTTGTGTTTTTTTTCTTTCCCGTGTCCTGTTCTTCTCATGCCAAGTTGTACGTTTTTGCCTTTTAAAGTATTCTTCAGCCTATTGCATAGCAAACATTACACTATCACAGCTGTGGAGATTTTGAGGTTCTGATGCTGATCAGATTTATAATCAGGCGTCATTCTTTCTATTTGGTTGTAGTCGGGGAACTTTTTAAAAGGATCTTATATAAGTCCTCTTCATCTGAACCAGATCCAGGTCACAGTTCTGTTTGATGTAGAGTGAATTCACAAATATTTGGATATCAGGTCATTTGGGACAGGATAAGTCAAAATGTGTTTAACCTCTGCCTGGAAAATGATGTGGTATACCTTTAGGATGCCCATCAATGCTCATGACATATCTGTCTGCGTTTTCACCAACAGAATCGGACACAAGGACGCTGTCAATATCCGTTCAGTACCCACTAGAAATATGAGCCCAGCACCCACCAAAGGTGATTATGAAAGCATGACACTGACATCACATGTTGCTGTAGTTTTCCATCCTTTTTGACCTCTCAAAACACATTCGCAGAACTCTTCTTTGTCATTTACCCGCTCCTTTTGTCTTTCTGAGAAAACCACAAATCATAAATCATAAAACCACAAATTAAAAGTTCCTCAAAGCAGCAGCGGTAAATTGTTATGTGCGAGTCTCATCTAAATGACTATCCTCTTTCTGACAGCCCCTGTTCAGCGGCGAAGGTCAGGCCCAGTTCTCATCAAGACTGTAGAGACCCAAAACACCTCATACAACTAAAGCAGAACTCAGACTGCAGCAATCAGACCTGCCGGATCCCCACAGCGTCCAGATTAAATCCTGATGGTGTTTGTGGAATGAGTCGTGTGTGTGTATTTGTTGTTTGTGTTGGTCTCCTCTTGAACTGTGCAGGAAAATTCATCTGGATGTCAACATGTCTTCCTGTCCTTGGTGTCATCATTTATTAAAAAATGTCATCTGCATGGGTGCTTTCAGTGAACATTTACCCGCCTTGTAAAAAGTTTAACCTGAATTTTCAGTATGCAGAAACTAAGAATATATTCAATGTTTTTCTTATTAAGTGTGTTTTGCAGTGGTTGGGAATTTTGTACAGATCTCAAAGCTATGTTAAGTAAATAAATTATATGAATTTGTTTTCATCGTTGAATGTAACAATGCCATATAAACAACATATGTTCTACGGTGATTAAAAGCATGTCCCCCGTTATCAGGTACAAGAAATCTTTCAACGTTTTTTCTTCATGAAATATCTTAATCTCATCAATTCAAGCAGATATTTGCATTCATCCTGCAGAACACAAAAATGACTGAGCAACATAATGAAGAACACATAGATGTCAGTCTAGCTCATAAATTTCAATCACAATTCTGATATATTAAAATAATTGGCAAGAAATGTCATTTATTGCATTCAAAGCTTTAGTCATTGAAGTTGTTACAGCCAGTCACAGCATTTTGCAGCTTTTGATTTGATACACTTCCAAAATTATTCAGTAAAATTATGAAATGAAAGGAGAGGCGTACACATTTTTTTTTGAAGTGACAAAAGAAGACAAGAAGAATTTATAGGGTGGTAAAAGTATGTAGAGATATATTCACAGTCAGTTACAGAAATATGAATATATATTTACCCCATACCCTCTGAATTAAGATACACCTGTATTTTTACAGTGTTCTATGACTAAAGCAGTGTGTATGTTAGTGAACATATAGCTTATTTAGCTACTTTTATTTCCAAGAGACAAGAGACCTTCAAGACAAGAAACAAGAGATATTGTTAGCAGTTTCTTTTTTATTATTTTGTTAGATTGTTTTTCTGTTTGTTTGTTTTTTTGTAGTATTAGTGGCTCGTTACACAGAGTAGGCTGACAGGAAAGGGGGCTTGAGAGAGGGGAAGACATGCGGGAAAAGATTACAGGCCAGAATCAATCCTAAGTCAGCCACATCAAAGACTGAGGCATCCATAAATGAGTCATGGGCACTTCCCCTGCACCAACAGAGCATGCCCATGGTTAACAGTTTCTCCTGAGACCAGCCACACACTGTTGTAGGAAAACCAACATGAGGAGGATGAATGCCCCAGTAAAGTCCTCTTGTGGCTAAAAGAAGGTGCACAAAAGTCCTCTCCTGGACACCTCAAACATTCTTCCCCCATTTTAAGAAAACTGCCATGAATGTCCTAAGTTAACAGTTTCATGTGGAGGAAAACTAAATCAAGTCCTTAGTTACTGACAAATGTTTCACCAGCTGCTCTCACTCCCACAGCTTTGGATCTCATGAAAATCCGTTCAGCTGTCCTTTTGAGTGCTGAGCGCACAGTACAGCAAGCGAGACGTATGTGTCCATAACCAGGCGTACTGAATGCTTGCTATGTCCGAAGTGTTACTCACCTGGCCAAGGGGAAGGATTCCCACTGCAGCCAATTATTGTAGAAAAGCCTTTTCGGGAAGTTTCTGCAGACATCACAGAGCGACCTTTTGCATCACAGGGTAACACGATAACCTCTTCCCACTGTAAGGTTTAGTGTCCCATCATTGTGAAAAAAACTGTGTTTTTTTTTTATGACTAAATAAAACAATACAGGGTGCCCGAGTCCATTCAAACAGATCCACACTTTAAATCAGATCTCATCAAGCACCAGCTTACGACAATGTAATGAGATCGCAACTGAAATACAATAACATTACAATATAGATAGCAGCAGTGATAGGAATGTATGAGTGCAGGAGAAAACCAGTTTAAAAAAAAACGTGCAGAAGAATGTTCAACCATGTTTGTATTGTAGTGCAAAGATAATGATGCAAAAAGAAGGAATTAATTTGAAAAGTTAAATGTTGGCAGTTTATTCTAATAGAAAAAAAAACATAATTGTGGCCCTTGAGTACTTTCATTTACTCCACACCCAAAAAGATCAAGAATTTTATAGAGGAGATACCACAAATCCAAGAGCACATCTGAAATCGGTCCACGCGTTCCGTGTCGTTTGTCCCTCTCCTCTTCCCTTACCGACGGAAGGCTAATCACATGATCAGGTGGGGCTGCCGCCGCCGCTGCTGTAGGGAGTCGAGCTGTGAAGAAATACCCAAGCTGGCGACAGCGCGGTGATTCCTGGATACGTTTCCGCTCGTAAACGATCTTGCCCGGCGACTAACGGGTCAGTACGTGTTTATGTGTCGGTGGGAGTCATTTGCTGTCGCGCTTTTAGCTGCGCTGTAGCAGAAACAAAAGCAAAGGGACGGATAGAGAGATTAGCCCTGTTATGCTAACCTTACACTGCTGTCTTTTTTTTTTTTCTTATAATGGTCATTAAAGTTTGACGCAACGTCCGACTGCGAAAAAAGACCAATTGTTTGTTTTGAAGCAAACAGGGTTGTGAGTTAGACCTTTTGAACTTTCTTCGTAGAGTCGCTTGTTTTTAATTTAATAAGGAAAGTCATCGGACGAACTCATTATGTGACATTTTGGAGCGCGATGCATGCGCCGTCTCCAACGTTGCAGTCTGTTGGAAATCCGGACATTTGTTTCTGCTACGACTGTTTAATACGTGGATACAAAAAGTCAGCCTGTGTGGCGGTCAGGTGAGCTGACGCTTGGGAATAGTCGGTTCAGCCAGCCGACGGTAGCTCTGTGGTAAAGATTAGCTTCGCCCGTACACGGTGCATTACGGTAAACAGAGCAATTAAGGGTGGCCTTGCAGGCGAAAAAGACAGAAATGAAGAGATAAGGAGAAGCATAACCCGCAGAAAATGTACATCTGTGACAAAAAAATATTACTTTTACACAAAAATACTATGACCTGATAAAAATATTTCAAAAATGTACTGTAGACTTTTTTTTCAGGGGGTAAAAAAAAAAACAATCAATGTTCCTTATAATGCAAAAAAGGATGTGCGTCTCATTTTCAGGAATTTATTTCTCCAAAATCCTAAGAGATGACAACAAACTCTCTTTATTTTATGTTAAAGGGTCACTTATATTATAACTAGAATACATATTTCATAATTTTACTGTAGACTTTTTTCAGGGGATAAAAAACAAAGCAATGTTCCTTATAATGCAAATAAAGGGTGTGCGTCTCATTTTCAGTAATTTATTTCTCCAAAATCCTAAGAGGTGACAACAAACTCTCTTTATTTTATGTTAAAGGTTCACTTATATTATAACTAGAATAAATATTTCAGAATTTTACTGTATGCTTTTTTTTTCTCCTTTTTTTTGTTTTGTTTCCTAATGCTTATCCAGGATCCTCATTTGTCTCATTTTAGAAATGTATTTCTCCAAAATCCTAAGAGGTGACAACAAACTCTCTTCTAATTATGTGAAATGGTCACTTAAACTATAAGAGGAATATGTATTTATTAATATTTGTTCCTTTTATGCTTCTTTCTTCATCTTTTCTATTGATTTTCGGAGAGGAATCAAGTCAAAGGACCTTAAAAGGCTGATGTTTATCTATAGCCTATATTCGAAACGTACGTCATTTCCAGCCATAGTAGTTTGTAGAGAGTTTCCAAAATGTGAATTGCATCACTGGTCCGACGGACTGGGTGGATGTGAAACTGACAGGTGGCGTTCTCAGCCGCCCAGTTCAGCAGGAAGGAAGTAGCTGTGGAGTCATTGCCGTAAAGTTTATGGGAAGAAGAAAAAAATGTATTGCTGTGTTGTCCAAGGAAGATTTTCAAGAATAAGAGATGATTTCTTATAGTGAAATAAAACTGCATTTCATAACTGAAATAACTATCCTACAGATGGCAAGGACAATACATGGAGGTATTTCCCAACAAGCTAACCGCTATTTGTGTTTATTTTGTCTTGAAAGAAATCTTGTAAATTATTATGCATTAGAAACGGTGAATAAAAAACCTCAGTGTGTAGGAATGAGGTTACTGTTGATTAATTGCACAAAATATATTGTAGCTTGCCCGTACAACTGGAAATGGGTTTTGATTATAGGCTTTTTGATAGACCAACATAAGCATTATAAGGGATTTAGACTTGGTATTTCGCTGAAAATCTATGGCAAAATTATGAAATATTTATCCTTGTACAAATAACCTTTTAACATAATATGAGGAGAGTTTGTCACTTCTTAGGATTTTGGAGAGATAAATTCCTGAAAATGGGACAATAGCCTATTTCATGTATGCATTATGAGGAACTTTGATTTAGTATTCCACAGTAAATCTATAGTTAAATTATGAAATATGGTTATGGTAACCCAATTTTACCAGTTGGTATTTTCTTTTTAATTTTTTTGGGGGAGGGATGTTATTAGAATAAAATCCTATTTTGAGAATAAAGTTGTGAAATTACTATGTCGTTTTTTTTTTATATATAAGAGCTTTTACAGAAAAGCGCAGCCTTCCCCTTGCGTTAAAATGAGGAATGTTGAGCATCTTCTAAAGTTATACTTTGGTGTCAGTTTTGCAAATAAGGAAATACTAAATCTTTTTAGTCCAGCAGCATAAAATCGTCTCGTGACCCCCAGGCACTTTGGGAATTTCTTGTCTAGGGGACCTTTTAACATCATATGAAGAGAGTTTGTTGTCGCCTCATATGATGGTGGAGAAATAAATCCCTGAAAATGAGACGATGGTCTGTCTCATATAGGCATCATGAAGAAGATTGGCCTGGTATGGCTCCAAAAATCTATAGTAACTTTATGAAAAATGTTATTTAGTTATAGAATAGGGGACCCGTTAACGCAGGGGTGTCCACACTTTTCGGTAAATGGGTCAAAATTCTCAAATCAAAGGAACTCGAGGGACAAAAAATTAACAATTGTTTTAAACCAAAAAGATAATTTTTTTTTACCTGCTCTACAAAAAATGATAATTTTAAATACATAAAATTAGTCATATCTTTTGTAGGAAATGAATGTGTAAATCATTGCATATCTAAACCGTCAATAATGGTTTTGTTAATTTGTTGTATTAAATGATGGTCATCCAGTTTGCAAATTATTTTGACTAATTACTTGTTAACAATAATAAATAATAACTCTCTTTGGTCTAGCAATATAAGAACAGTATTTTGGTCTCTACTTGCTGCATTTGGACACAAGAGAGGTTGTTGTCACCTCTTAGGATTTTGGTGAAATAAATAGCTAAAAAGGATACAAAAGTCTTATGAAGAGATAAGGAGATATGTGGTACTTTGACTTGTTTATTCAATTCTTTTTTTTAAAAAATATACTGTATTATATCGAAATATTTATTCTGTTTATAGTATTTGTGTGTGAAAGTAATCGTTTTGTCATAGATGTACATTTTATGAGGGTTTTGCTTGTCCTTTTCTCTTTTTCACCTGCCACTCCTACTGCTCTGTTACCGTAATGCACCGTGTATGCGCGAAGCTAATCTTTATGAGCGCGCTTAGGTCGACTGCCTTGACCGTCCATTTTCAAGCGTCTGCTCTCTTGACCGCAGTCGCACATACAGCGCCATGGGAAAAAAAGACATGGCCTTTACCTGCTTAAAGAAGAAGTTCAGTCAGTGGTTTAATCTTGTAGCTAAATGTAAATGCTGGACACTCAGGCTTTGTATAAATAAAGTGCTCAGGAATTGCACAACCTTTTTTTCAGATTTGTGGAGGAATAAAATATGGAATTACTCTTTCTTGTGGTGGGAAAACGATCGATGCACCTAATGGTTCATGCACAGGTGTAACGATGCAAATGACCCTGCAGAGAGAGCAGCTGCAGCTTACTGACTGATGGGAAACATGGCTCCAGCAAGAGAGCCATCGGTTCAAACCACGGAAAGTGTTTAAAAAGGTCCTCAGTGGCAATAAAACACTTTTGCGTCATTTTTTTTAAATGTATTTATTTTTTGCAGGAAAGTAAAAATTCCGACTGAATTTATTTTTTTTAGGCCGTTCACGCCGATTATGCGAGTATTTTTCATGTGTTCCTGTGCGGCACCTCGGTTTCTGTTTTTTTTTTCTCAGCCGATTTGTTTTCCCGCCTCAGGTGTTATGGAGCCAGCTGAAGGTAGAGTACACGCCCTGTGACATGTTGGCCCAGGCAGCATCATGGCACCGCGCACCTCCTCCTAAACGCCACAGCCTGTTTCTGTCGTCATGGCGTCCAGCTATGCGCCACCTTTTGAGGGCACGGGTGAAGTGAAGGAGGGCTTCCTGTGCCCTCTGTGCCTGAAGGACCTTCAGTCTTTCTACCAACTCCAAGGCCACTATGAAGAGGAGCACTCAGGGGATGATCGGCATGTCCGGGGACAGATCAAAAGTATGTATAGTGTAGAGATGCACAAAGCAGAAGATCCCGCTAATTAAACCATGTATTTGGATTCTATATAACTATGAAGGATTTGGACCAACTTGCCTTTTAAAATTGCATTAGGACATTTTATTTTGCCGCTACATGAATTAATTGTGTTGAATTGCACTTAAAGGTCCTGTGAACAATAGTGATTTTCAGAAAACAAAGCTTAAGTTTGAATTTTTTTTTTTTTCATAAGAAGGAATCGTTTAACGCCTGGTTTCATTTCACCTGCAGAAAAGATCAATTTTAAGTGCTTTTCTAAAGTGTTAATCTTCAGTCTAGAATTTTAATGCAATGTTGTACAGACGGAAATGTGAAAACAAGGAACAATTTACAGGATTTCATTCATAATAAGTCAGTAATGTTCCTGTATTAATCCACCTTGGGAATCTGACGTCATTAATCTATCTGGTCATTATAGATTTCATCTATACCTATTTTTATCTTTACAGAGTTGCCCTGTTTGTGTCGCACATCATGGCTTTTGGGGCCAAAATACTCACGTTTTGTCTTTTTCTCCTGAACTTTGAATTTGCTTTTTTCATACAACGCTGCGTTACAAATGCTAGAATATAATGCATCTAAGAATATGATGACTCTGCAGTGATGAGGGAGAAAAAAAACGGTAACTTTTATCCCCCCATTCACCTGTGATTATTATTATTATTTTTTTTCTGTTGTGTTCAGGTTTGGTTCAGAAGGCGAAGAAAGCCAAAGACAAACTGTTGAAGAGGGATGGAGACGACCGGCCAGACACCGGCGGCAGTTATGAGTCTTTCTACTACGGTGGAGTCGACCCATATATGTGGGAGCCTCAGGAACTTGGTAAGATGGGGGGAAAAAAAGCTTATTTTGGTAGCATTTAATCTGGAAAAGTAAGTAAAAGTCAAACGTAAAGAAACAACAATGTTGGTTTTAACCCACAGGAGCAACTAAAAGTCACTTGGACCTGTTTAAGAAACACCGGGCAGCCCGCATCGATCATTATGTCATTGAAGTCAACAAGCTCATCATTAGACTGGAAAAGGTCTGCAAACGATTTTCCCTTCTTCTCTTTTTAATTTAATTACACAACCTTTAACCGCACGAAATTCTGTTTCAGTTGACGGCGTTTGACCGAGTCAACTCAGATGCTGCTAAAATAAGAGGTTAGGGTTGTTTTCTTTTCTTTTCTTTTTTTTTTTTGTTCCAAAAAGCTCTCTGCTGTCTGTCCATGTGAACTCAGATAAGTAAATGTAGTAATTGAGGAATGTTGCTCCTCTTGTGCAGCCATCGAGAAGTCCGTAGTGTCTTGGGTGAGTGACTCGGATGTCCCCTTCTGTCCTGATTGTGGAAACAAGTTCAACATGCGAAACAGACGCCACCACTGCCGCCTCTGCGGCTCCATCATGTGCAGGAGGTGCATGGAGTTCGTCCCTCTACCTTTGGCCCGTACGTAGCAACACCTTGGAAATCAGAACTGCTGTTTCTCCTGTGTCCCTTTTTTTTCTCCCTTCTTATTTTCTTTACGTATTTAAACAGAGAAGCTCATTAATGGGACTCGAGAGGCCCTGTGTGTGCCTGGAAGCCCCGGTCAGTCCCAGTCTCCACCAGCAGGGGGCGGCGGCGGCGGCGGCGGGATGGGCTCCAGGAGGGGCAGCATCACCAGCCTGAGCAGCGTAGCCTCCATATTGGAGGAAAAGGATGACGAGAAGATCCGCTGCTGCCACCACTGCATGGACACGCTGCTGAAGAGGCAGCAGAAGTTGGAGGAGAAGGACCACGTTCCGGATGTAGTCAAACTCTATGAGGTAGGCGTGACAACACTGACGTTGCCTCCTTCTTGTCAGTCAGCGTTTTACGTCGAGGTTTCCAGACTCACAGACCTTGTCTCACTGTCAGAGGCTGAGGATGTGCATGGAGAAGGTGGAGGAAAAGGCTCCAGAGTATATTCGAATGGCTGAATCCCTCAAGTAAGCCACATTAAAAAAAAAAAAGATTTTGGGTTGTTTTTTATTCTGGGATGACGATGATATTTATGATATTTACTCCCTGATTTCCTAGCGCCGGAGAAACCACGTACAATCTGGACACCGCCGGTGGACTGAGGCTGGAAGTGCAGAAATACTACGAACTGATCGATGCTCTAAGGTACGAATGATTCACGCGGGAGCATTTTACAGCCGAGGCAACCGAGAGATTAAACTGGATTATTTTCTTCTCAGTAAGAAGATCTTAACACTGGGGATCAAAGATGAGCCGCCGCCACGCCCGAAGGCGCTCCAGCTGCAGAAGATGATACGCTACACGGCCACACTGTTTGTCCAGGTGAGACCGAGGTGTTTATGAATGGAGACGATTCATTTCAGCCAACTGGTACACTGAACCTTCACGCCTAAAGAAATAGTCAAAATTCTGATCAAAAGTAAAAAAAAAAGCATAGGTAGAAGAGATATAACACTAAGGGAAGGCCATAGAAACATAATTGCTTTTATAATGCTGCTTGCATGTAGAAGAATTTTATTGCATTGGAAATCCAGAAATCCACCCAAGGTGTCTTTGTGGTTTAGTGACCTGACAGACTTCATACAATTAGAGAAAATAAAATATACTCTAAGGGGATCCAAGGACAAATTTTTCTCTGTCTGGAGTCCGATATTGATACATTTAGGTAAACTTAAAACTGTGCCCACTTAATGATCCTCTGGCAGTCATCCTGCGTTTGAATCTGTGATTTTGATTAAACCAATGTGTACAATGTTTTGTGAGGTGCACAGCCTTTTTTATTTTTTTTTATCTTCAATTTATTTATTTATTCTTTTATATATTTATTTATTTATTTTACTGCTCTTGTTTATTTTTGTATTACCTTCAATTATCTACTCCTGCTGGATTGGTGTCAAATGTTCTTGGGATGGGGGGTTAAAATATAAATATGAGTATCATGTCTGTTGTAATTGATATTATATAATGTATCACTGATGCTCAATAAAAAAAGTATAAAAAAAAAGTAAAAAAAGACTGAAAACCAACAGTTGGACAAAAAATAATCAGCTTAGAATAAGGGCTGGACAATAATCCAATAACAATATATATTAACCGATAGACGTATATCAATGATAGAAAACAAGGGTCCATAAAAAGTTAAAAAGAATAACATGTTTCCTTCCTTTCTAGCCATATTCTAGCCATGTAGGTTAATACTACATCATTACATCCTCCCAACCAATCACAAACGCATATCCAGGACCGCTCCATCACCAAGCTCCGCCCCCTTCAAAGAGTTCAGAGAGCACTTTTTCTTTTCTAAAAACTTGCAGTTTTGGTAAAACTGTGGTTGAATAAAGCGTCGAGTTTGAATTCAGTGTTTGTGTGTCTGTATCTAAAAATAAGTCGCTATGGAAAAGCATAAAATGGTCAGAGCTGCACTTAAAGTGTATGTTTTGAATTTGTTGATAATCATCGATATCGATCAATATGATTTTTATTTTATCAATATGACTGTCGTCCAGCCCTACTTAGAATATTGATTAAAAGGTTCTTAGATGTTTAAATGGTGGCTCCTTCTGCCTTAACGGAGAAGAGGAGACCACCTTAATTTTAGGAGAGCTTTTGATGGCTAAATATTTTGTTTCACATCTCTTTTTGTGGTTTTTGCTTTTTCAGGAGAGGCTGTTGGGGCTGATGTCTTTACCCACTAAAGACAAATACGAAGAGCTCAAAGAGAAGCGGAAACAGGAACAAGAGAGGAGACTCCAACAAGAGAGACAGGTGAGATTCTCAGGCCACACTGATGGGTTTCCTACCGCTGGTAGCAAGTTGCTAAATATCTCCGGTTGAAATCTCCCCTGGACCGCAGGCGGCTCAGGAGACTCTGAAGAGGAGGCAGGAGTATGAGAGAAACCGTCCATCGGCTAACGGGGAGCTGCCGCAGGCCCCCAGAGCCCCCCGCATGACTAAAGCCGGTGGCTGGCTGCCCTCCGCAGACGCCGGCCACACTCGCAGGGAGCTGGAGGACCCCCTCCTGCAGCAGATTGAAAACATCCAGTCGTTCCTCCGTCAGGCCCGCGAGGCGCGGCGGACCGACGAGGTGGCCATGCTGGAGGAGAACCTGCGTCAGCTGCAGGACGAATACGACCAGCAGCAGACCACCGTCGCCATGGCGCTCTCCCAGAAGCTGGCTCAGGAGGAGAGCTTACAGCAGGGGGAGCTGCAGCGCCTGGAGGCCCGGGAGAGGGAAGGGAGGGAGCAGTGGGGCTCCGCTTTCGCCTCCACCCAGCCTTCGCTCACCTGGGAGCCGTCTCTGGACATCAGCCCGGCAGGAGATCACCAGGTGGAGGAGGAGGAGGCGGCGGCAGCAGACGTCCCGACTCTGAAGACTGAGGCCAGTCCATCGGCCGTCAGGGCGCTCTCCTCCGTCACCTCGCAGGAGGATTCTCCTCCCAGACTAAGAAGCTTAGGAGGGCACATAACCCCCCCTGGTGGCGAAGGACAGAGCAGCGCCTCCCTTAACCCCTTCGAAGAGGAGGACTCCACTCCCATCGAGGAGGATCCATCCAACCCCTTCTTTGAGGACATCAAGAGGGAAGTTTCCAACGGGAAGAAGGAGTACAACCCTTTCGACGAAGACGCAGACCCCGAGGAGGACAAACGGGCCGAGGCGGAGCGAGGCAACCCCTTCCAGGAGGAGGACGCCGACCCACGGAACCCCTTCCTGGACGCCGCTGCCGGGACGTCGCCGGGGGCCTCGACCAACCCCTTCGACGAGGACGGCGATGACGAGGGCCTGCCTGACGTGGACATGATAGAGGAAGAACTGCTGCTCCAGCAGATCGACAACATCAGGGCCTACATCTTCGACGCCAAGCTCAGCGGGCGGCTCGACGAGGTGGAGCTGTTGACGGAGAACCTCAAAGAGCTACAGCAGACTCTGCAGGAGCAGAAGAACAAGAGGCACTAACGCACCCTGCCCCCCCCGTCACCCGTCACTCACCAAGTTATCCCAGGTCGGCTCGCTTTAGGAACCATCAACCCAGCTTACTTCAGTTTGGATGACGTCTTATCGAATTAAACGTGTTCTTAGATTTCATTTAACATCTTTCTAGATCATTTATCCTTGTATAAGGTTGCATCGGGCTGAGATCCACCCCATGCATGAATTCAAAGCTCTGAGAGTAAAAAATCAACTTAGAGACACGCTTGTATAATTCTGACTAAACGAAGATGAACAGTGGAAGACAGCAGTGTTACTTTGACCCGTTGGATGGTATGATGTGGTTCTGCAGTTGAACTTCTGAACAAAGTCCAAATGTTTTTTGTTTTTTTTTATTCCGTTCTGTGGATATATGCATTACTGCGTTTGTGCATTTTCCAACTAAATGTCTGCACATAACTGAACGCTGTTGTTCTGACAGGACCAAGAACAACAGGCGGGAGTTCTGCAACTACAGACAGATCCTAAAATTAGAGTCATTTCAACCAAATTAAGTGATTGTCAAGGCGACACATATAACCCTTTAGGTTTCTGTTAAGAGTTAAAGGTGCATTTCACATCATGAACTCATTGTTAGGGGTGCACTCATCACGCTAATAAATATAGCGTTAAAACCTCTTAGTTTGAGATGAGTGACAGAAATATTTGGGTATTAAAATCTGCGGTTAAATGATGTAAATTCATACTCTTTGTATAAAACCTTTAGCTAAAAGTCGTGATCAAATGAATTTCTGCTTGATAAAACTGCTTTTAATGCACTTTGTCTTAAAAACGAAAAAAATCTGTATGTTATTCCACCCAAAGGTAACAAGAAAAGAAACGTTCATGTGCGAGCGTACAGGCGGAGGTGTTGTTTTTGATGCCCACCTCACGGCTGGACTCGTCTCTTTGTCGCCTTCAGACCTTCAAGCCAGAGTTCATCTGAACACGTTCAATTCGGATGTTTTTTCACACACTATTCCGCAAGGAACACTGTGGCCTGCTGTTGATTAAGAGTACAAAGTGCTGAAGTATCAAAGTAAATTTAAGACACTTCTCGTGAGATGTTCGCTAACACTAATGGATGCCAGCAGTATTATGACCCAGGGCTGCTATGTTAAGTTGTCGTCGCGCTTCCTGTCCGGTTTTCCCATTTCCTTACGGTGTTCAGCTGCTAAACTGTGACATCTGCAGGTCGTCAGAAAAACATGTGGCACTAAATTTTTTTTTTTTTTTTTGTGACGTAGTGAAAATCCATACACGAATGTGAGCAGTTGATTTCAGCTTTTGAGGTAAATGCGACATCTGTGTTGAAATAAACCTCGCAGCCATCACTTTATTAACTAGAAGAGACTCCTTCTCAGCACAAATAAATTCCATGTGTAACAATTGTTTGTGATGTTTCCTTTCTTTTGGACAGCTGAACCGTGTCTAGTCCCACTGGCAGGTAAATATATTTCAGGTGCATCTCAGTAAAATTAAAATGTTGAGTTTTTATTTCAGTAATTGCTGCATAATAAAACTCAGATTAATCACAACCCAGCTTCTATATTTCTGCCCATTTTTAGGATTTAGAGCTTATATGTAAAGAAAACCCAAAATTCAGTTTCTTATAAACAACTCATGAGCAATAAATTATTTTTAATACAGAAATGTTCTGGCCTGCCGAGACATTCATAGGCATCCTCCACAGGGAGCGTAGGCCACAACTGGCCGTAGCTGGAAAGGTGAGAGGGAGGCAAGATTGTGGTAGAAAGAAAAAGGTACACAAGCCACAAGGATGGCTGAAGCCTTGAGAGAGCTAATCAATTTAATTCAATTTTATTTATATATCGCCAATTCATGAAACATGTCATCTCAAGGCACTTTCCAAAGTCAAATTCAATCAGATTATACAGATTAGTCAAAAAATGTCCTATATAAGGGAACCCAGTTGCATCAAAGTCTTGACAAGCAGCAACTCTTCAGCAGGTTTTGCTTCATAGCGAAGCCTGTTGGAGTTGTTAAGGATGTGGGTTGGAGATAGTTTTAATCACCACCTCACTGGGTTTCCAGGACGTGGGTCACAACCGGCTGGACACCAGAGAGGAGAAAAAGGATTTGACTGCTGCTCAGTGGGCCATAGAAGGGCAGGGAGATAGGCTTAAAAATAAGATCTCAGATGCTATCATACCAAATCCGATTCATCGGTTTTTCTCTCTCATCTCTATCATTTTGTTTCACAAAAAAAATTGAGAAATTATTTTAAAAACTTGCTTTTATTTCAAGCATTTCGTCTAGAAGTTGACCTGAAATCGAAGCGTGCTGTAAAACTTGCCTGTAAAACAAGATGGTGGCCCTGCCGCTGTCAACAATGAAACTGTGCCGAAATGTTTGCTGCTGGTGGGTTTACACAATGTGCCAAGAGCAGACTTCATTTCTGCACTTTCAAACTAACAATGAGAAAAGTGCCTCATATTATGGTTAAAAAAAAAAGAAAGTTTCCCCTTTACAATGTTTTGACATTTTTTTCCTAAACATATTCAGAATTTCATGCTAGTCATGGAAGCCCAGCGAGTGCACTGGTAAAATTAAATCAAGATTTTCCAAAACGTAAATCTTAAATTCAAATTAATTTATCACCCAGCCCTAGTCCAAAGTTGTCATTTTAGAAGATCAAGATCCCAAAAAGTCTGCTGCAGAGAGTGGAGAGGCATGTCGCTACGTCAGTGATAACTGGCATCTGCTGGTGTCGGCCCTCTGTGTTTTATGAAATCCAAAGTTAGCGTAGTTAATGTACAAGTACAAGCCATTTACCAGCTGGGAACAGAGCGTTTTATTCTACTCTCACCTGACAGGCATTATGACGTTTTCCCAGAGGACTTTGCACCGGCCCATAAGCACCAGTAGCTGCTTTAAAAACTAGAATATCACGGCTTGATTGGCCAACCTGACAGAGCTGACCCAAACCACGCAGTAAACTCTGGTGTGTTGCTAAGAGAGAACAACTAGAACCAAGCAACGCAGATGAGCCGAATGCTGATATTAAAGGAACCTCGGGGTGCGGTGATTGTTTTGATATAGCTGTAAACCATCATCCATATCAACCCACATAAACAAAATATATTGCGCGTAATGAATCCCATATAGGTAATGACTCTTAGTTGACCTATATTCTAATTTAAACTAATCTAAAATTAAAACGAGAAGTTTTGAAAGAGTCCTCTTAGTGCAATGGGGGAAAAAACCTTAACCCAGTAAAGTAGGACCGCATAGGAGGTTTTTGTTTCCAGTGCCAGAACCATGGTAGCAGGACAAGTCCCATACGGATCATGCATGTGTCAAGCCTGCCTGCACAATATCAAGTTTTACCATGTAAAATGATCTAAATTGTAATTTAGGCGTACATGTTGACCTGCAGCTTGGCATCGAGACCCCCTACCGCAAAAAGCTTTAGCTCAAGCTTGAATCCATGAGACCTGTTTCCTTTTTATATAATTTTAATTACAAATATCTAAGAGTACAGATGATACTATTGAGAGTTGGATGGAGTTTAGTTGAATATCAACATAATGTACAGAAGTTGTCTGGATAGAAGCGATTCAAAAGTCTGTGTGGAAATAGTCGAGCAGCTCGTAGGTTGGTGTCATCCTGCAGCTTTTAGCCGCTGCGTACGAAAGTCTGCTGCTCACTCCTGTGACTCGGCCATTTTGGCTCGATATTTGCCCGTCATCTCCTTTGGCAGTGGCGTGGTGCCGGGACAAGGCACCTGGCCCTCCACCTCACAGATGCACTCCCTCAGACAGTACTTCTTTGGGCCGAAGTTGGCCGGGTTGGACGCCTGCATCTTGGCTTGAGCTTCACTTTGCAGCACTTCTCTGCGGAGAGAGGAAAGTAAAACAGCCCGGGTCAATCATTATCCTGTTAAAGACACAATCAATCCCCAATTTTCCCCCTCAAAGAATTCCCCCAGAGTTTTATTTTAAATCTCTTAAAATTGCAGGTTATAAATCCCAAAGCCTTTGAATGACAACCAGGCCAACAGCAGCATCACCAAACCTCTACTGTACTTAACGCTGGTATAAGGTGTTGTTACTCATATTAATCTTGTGTTTCAAACCAGGCCCACATGAAGCGTTTGTAGCAGAAGAGCTCAATCTCACCTGACCTAGTAGTGGTTGGCAAGCTTAACAATGTGACATTTGTGTTGATAGGACAAAAGAGTTTCCTGGCATATAGATGGCATCCAATAATTGCAAGGGAGACATGGTGACCTCAAGGTGTCACGGCTGCTCTTTATGACCAGTGAGCTTTGGAGATGGTGTTTTGACTTCATCTTCCATCCTCCTCACTGTTCATACTGACAGGATAAATCTGGGTCAAGATAAATATTCTATCCTGATATTTTTTGGCATTTATTGCGAAATCTCATCATGACGCCTCATAAAAAAACAAAAAAAAAAACATTTGTCAACAAGGGTTACATTTAGTGTTTTTTTTTTTGACTATATGCATATTTATTAGTGCTCCCAGGGAGGTAATATTGTACAAACAGCACCGTCTTAACTAATGTTTGGCCTGTTTTGGGAGTTTGCAAATATACAGAATTAGAAATTATCATTATGATAAATTATATTTCTTACAACAACAAAGACCTTTTTTCTCACTGGGGACAGACAACGCCTAGTCCTCATCCAGTCTTGTTCGTCACAGTTCCCTTTAAATGACTGATTTGACCACGTTGATGCAAGTAAGTTAGGGCGAGTACTGCAAGGCAAGTTCACTTGTCTTTCCCATTTTAAAGAGTGGATAAGAGAAACGTGGGATTACTCCCAATTTATGAGATGCTCTAAAAAAAAGTTACCTCTTTCCAACGTTTTCTGTTTAGGATTTTACTACTGCAAGAAAATTTGCATTTTTGAAGTGTTTTTTTTTTTTTTTTTTTTTTACTGATCTTGCTCATATCTGTAAATAAACAAACCCTCAAAAGCACATGCATTCAAGTAGCATAAAAAAAACTCATCCATACTTACTCTGATTTGCCCAGAATCTTCCTAACATGTTGTGAAATCTGCTTGTAGTCCTTACCCTCCACGTCCACCAGTACTTGTTCACCATCAGCTAAACAAGACAGAGACAGAGTTGACCTCAGAATTAACGCAGCACCTAAAGCCATCATGTGACACACACACACACACACACACACACACACACACACACACACACACACCTACCCAGGTAAAACTTCAGAAAGGGCGACGGTGTCATGTTCTTGAACATCATTATTTGAACCCACGGGTTCTTGTACTGAATCTGCGGGATGTTGAACAGCACGAACTTCCTGGAGGACATAAGAGGAGAGAACAATCAGCCTGACGCCATGCGGGGACTCGCAGATCCATGCAAACTGCAACGCTTCCAGTGGATCACGCTGTTTTTGTGATTGCTGCGGTGTGACCGTCTCTGCTGCTAACGCGTTAGCTCTGACCTTGCTCCTTCGCTGAGCTGTCCGTGTGTGTTGTAGTTCACCGTCATTATCTTCACCCGGTTCTTAAAGATGATTTCGCCCTTCTGCAGATACTCCAGCGTCCTCCTGATCGGATACCTCCCTTTCATAGGCATCTTTGTTCATTTACAAAACGATCCTGCTTCCTTGGGAGTCACACTGGCGCACGTACAACGACGTGCGACGTGGAATGATGACGTTCTGTCTGTGGCGTCAGGCAAACGCCGCGAGCTGACGCTGCTTGTAGTCTGGCGTCCGCGCTGGCAGGTTTTCCTCCCGGATACCGCCCGAACTTGTCTGATTTTAGCTCCTAGCTCATGTTTATTGACTTTTCACGAGGTCGACACGTGAAGAACTTTGTCGTGGGGTGTAAGAAAGGAGCTTCGGGCTGCTGTGTCGGTTTCGGACAGCCTTTCAGACGTCATCATTACGCGACGGAAACGCACGGATTATGCTACGGATCTACAGCCTCCCGAAAAATAATTACGCCAAAACGCAAGTTAAACAAATGTAGGGAACGGCGGAAGCTCTCCTTTATACAAACCATGACGTATGAAGGTGCGCACATTTGCATGCGTCATAAACGGGACGCGTGACGGAATAACGTCACTGTAAATAGCGCTACCTTTACCTATTGACCTAGCCTGCTTCACTCCACCCACATTTAAAAATACAATATCGCGGCAACACGGTACATTGTGGGAATCGCAGATCCCCGTGGAATGAGTGGGATCACCTTTGATCGTTGCAGGACAAATAGACTGCAAACATAAACACTGATAAATGCTTCTAAGACGTACATTATCACGTATTTCCCAATTAGTGTGCCATTTAAAGGCCAGCTGAGCAGTGGAATAGTGAACAGTAGACACGAAAAATGGATTCCAATGTCGTCGCTGCTTGTGTTTCTGTTGTGAGGAGCAACCATCAGATCATCAGGAGGAAGGCTCGGCTGAGGAGACTAATGATCTTGTGCAGCCAGGATGTGAGTACTACAGCTTGAAGTCGTCAACTTATTGGATCACGTCTTGTGAAAATGTACATCTAGACGAACACATTAAGTGCAAACATCCATCGTAGTTCAACCAATACCAAAAGTGCTGCATCGGTCACGTGAAATCATCTCAGGCATGCATTGACAAAAAAATTTTTTCTCTCTCCTCCAGTACACACCGATCTATGCGACCCCCAAAATCAGGGTGCCTCTGATGGAACGGTACCTGGACCCTAACCAAGCTCTACGCCCAGACTACATGCTGTCCAGGACCTCCTTGGAGGCACTCATGGACCTGCTCAGGAGGGAGAAGACGCACGGTTGGGGGCAAGAAGTGGAGGTACTCATGGCAATATACTGGCTAGCACACGGACTGTCGTACCGGGTAGTGTCTCGCGCGTTTGACATGCCGAGCTCTACCGTGTGCGACATTGTCCACCGCGTGTGCGATGCCATTTTGACCCTCCTAGAGAGCGTTATTAGGTTCCCCCTCCCGGCAGAGTGTGCGGAAGTGGGGCGCGGCTTCCAACATCTGGCCGGCAGTCCTGCCTTCAGCCGCTGCGTTGGAGCTATTGACGGGTGTCACATCCGCATCAAGGCCCCCCTTCCTGGAACGGCCTCAGAATACCTGAACAGGAAGCAGTTCCACAGCATCCTGCTCCAGGCGATCTGTGACAGCACCGGCAAATTCCTGGACGTGTTCGTCGGTTACCCTGGGTCAGTGCATGACACCACGGTGCTGAAAAACAGTCCGGTGTTTGTTGGTGCCGTCTACCCACATCCTGGCTATTTCATTGTGGGGGATGGGGGATATCCGTGCACCAGTGCGCCAATAACACTCCTCACCCCCTACCGTGAGCCATCGAGGGGACCCGTGGAGGCCCGCTTCAACATCCATCACGCCAAGGTACTTGCTAATACTGTCAAACTTCCCGTCAGTGGGAGGACATCAAACTGACTGTATGTTTCTTAACCCAAAGGCCCGCGTCATCATCAAGAAGGCCTTCAGCATGATGAAGACCAGATGGAAAGGGATCTTCTTCAAAGCTCTAGAACTGAGTACCACCTTCGCTCCAAAGGTTGTGGCAGTATGTGCCGTCCTCCACAACCTTGCAGTCACTAATGGCGATGACCTGGACCCAGCTGAAGGAGATCCCTTGCCTCCACCTGATCCACAACCTCCTGAGCTGGACGACGAAGAAGGGGGTTGCATTCTCAGAGATGGATTGGCAGCACAAGTGTCTGCCGCCCGCCAGTGCTCTCCTTGCCTTCAAGACCACGATTATAACTGATGGTTGTTCCTCTGTTGTTTTTTTGTTTTGCGTAATAGTATATTTATTTACAAGTTTTATTTAATAAACCATTCACTGGTTCATTCATTCTCTTTTCTTAACTACCAGAACCCATGGTGAAGGAATTGTGTAGGAGACCAACAATGGGGTGTTGCACAATAGCTTAAGATCTCTGCAAATATTATGCCTTAGCTAGTTCTTATTTATTGCAAAACTAGATTATTTGAGGGCAATCTATGGTCCTGATGTGACGTGTGACCTTATTTTACCCATAGCAGGATACTTGCTAGTGAAGGGCTGTTTTGGGCCCAGGTCTCACTAGATGGAATGGGAGTTATTGTCTGTTCACATGTGCAAAATTCATGAGTCAAACAGGGAGATAATGCATTATGAGTCCTGCTAAGAGGAGGAATGCAGCATTGTATTGTCAGTAAAGCAAACTGTAAGCAACCAGTCCCAATGTTATGTTCAATGGTCAATATCATGTCAGAATCACTTGTAGGTCTAATTGCATTACAAAATCCCAATTTATTTCATTTTAAGGCTTACGGTTGTTTACTTACTTCCTGACTCCAATGACGATGCACTGTTTGCAACATGATGCACATGGCTGTAAGTACCTGTACATATTACTGTGCGTTATTGGCAGATCTGCGCTGTATTGCAAATGTTACCAACCATGAGGTGCTCTGCTATGCAGGTACTGGCAGAAATAAACAAGAATTTACAGGGTCATTGATGGATATACCATCATTAAATATTTGTAGAGATCTCACAGTGTACGGATGACTGCAGTAGTTACTCAAAACGGAAATGTTTTGAGTAACATGTGAATGGGGTAAATGATGCTACTTACAAGTCATAGGCAGAGAAGAATATCCCTCCATTTAGCACCATACATCTCTCCCTCAACTTGGAATAATTTTCCAGTCCCTGCTGTCTTTGCTGTGGAGCCCTGCAGCTCCTTCAGGGTTACCTTTGGTCTCTGCACAGCCTTTCTGATTAAAGCCCTCTTGGCCCGGTCTGTGAGTTTTGGCAGGCAGTCCTCTCTTGGCAGGCTTGTTGTGGTACCATGTGCTTTCCATTCCGTTCTCTGGGAGAACATCAAAAATGTGGATATTTTTCATAACCTCACCCTGACTTGTACTTCAACAACTTTGTCCCTGACTTGTCTGGAGAGCTCCCTGGTCTTTATGGAGTGATGTCTCTTGCTTAGTGGTGCTGCAGGCCTTTCAGACAAGGTCTGCGTATACTGACAGTTCATGTAACACTTGGATTGCACACACGTGGACTTACCTTCACAAACTCTGTGACTTTTGAAGGAGCATCAGAACATCTTAAGAGCTTAATAGCAAAGGGAGTTGGATACATATGCACATGCCAATTTTATTTCTTTTTAAATATATCTTTCTCATTTCACTTCACCACCCGAGACTATTTTGAGCAGATCAGTCATATAAAATGAGATTAAAAAGTTAAAATTACAGGTTGGTTTGTAGCAGAATAGGTAAAAAGCTGAGGGGGTATAATATCACATCATATTGATCGCATTGATTGGAAATCGTAACACACTGTTATAATCGGCAAACATTACATTATCTTTCAAACAAAGGGACATAACATCATATTGTGACTAAGCTGGTGATGTACACCCCTACTGGCGACCTGCCAGCGCCTAACAATAACCGCTGAATATAGGCAACTCTGGGGATATGAGGTTAGAGACAAGGGATTGATAAATGGGAAAGGTTTATAATTTGAACATAACTCAATAAAAATTAATTTTGTGTCCTTCCTCTTAACTGAGCTTTACAAACATCCTGGCTAATTGTCTGAGAACACATCGTTATACTGCCTTTGGAGCATGAACCACATCAGTCCCGTTAAATGACATGAATAAGCCGTTTATTTTTAATTGAAATAAAACGCATGGCTTCAGAGAAGCTAGCCTCAGAGACTTGGAATGCGGAAACAAAGAGTTCAGTCGTTAAAACATTTGATTTGTATCAGTGAGGTAGAAATGTAGGGCTGTAGCCATCTTGGAAAAAAAATTAAATAAATGTTTAAAATTCATCATTCAAACTTTAGGAGACAGAAACTTCCAAAGAACAGTAGAGTTAAACAGTATAAAATGTTAACCGAACCCAAAAGAGGATGAGCTGATGCGCGCCTGTAATAGCTGCTCATGGTAAATATTTTAAAAGCCACAACATTTAAATCAACATTTTACATACTGCATTTATTAAAATGTGCTTAAGCAATTTATCATGCATGGCGATGCACTATAAAAACGATAACGCTCCTTATTAGGGCTCACAGAAAGATTATAAAACCCTGTTTAAAAACAACATGCGCTCAGTATAATGTTCGTTACATGTACAAATGTCATTTTACACAAGTGCCTTTAGAAAGAGTCTTTCCAGGTTTAAAACCAAAATATTACAATTGATGTTAAGTTCATGAGACACAAACCTGGTTGACTTATTTACATCCCCGTTACCATTCATGTTGCTGTGGATGTTTATTTAAACCTATATACAAGAGGGTAAGCCAATGCATATCTCAATGCTGTCCTCTAGACATCAATGCAATCAAGGCTGGCTTCCCACAAAATCTCATTGTTTTTCTATCAGGGATACCTGCCCATAAGTACTTTAAGTACACTTAGTATGCAACAAGCAAATTTGTTCAAAACAAATGACTGTTTAAAAAAAAAAAACACACACACACAACATTCAGTTTTAGTCAGCCTAAATGTAGTCAACACCACGGAAGCTGAAAAATGTGCAATGAAATACCAATGCCAACACAAAGCGTAGCATGGCTACACATCAGAACGAGTTTTAAACCCCAAATCTTTTAAATAATTCTCTTAACCGCATCTGAAAAAAGAGAAAACACAAGCCTACAGACAGGGTCGTAACACTGATGCAATAGCAGGACGAAACATAAATGATTGTCCACAAGAAAAAAAAAAAAAAGTAGGAGGTGATTGCACAGATTATAAAAGTAGCCTAAGTGTACCTTATTAAAATGCGTGCACATTCAAATACACAGAGGGATATCTTTATTTTGATGAAAGACAACAGCACTGCTCAGACCTGGGCCCTCTACTAGAAAGCAGGTTCAACACATTTTCAACTTAACCTAAATATGAAGATCACATCTTGGCGTTACTACAAAGCTAGTTTTCAACCCGGTCAGTCAGAGTGACCCAGGATATAAGACTGTTTATGTAGAAAAGATGGAGCTGGAATTAGAGGAGCAATCACTAATGAGAAGCATGAAGGAAGCTTGTTCAGTTCAGGAAATGTGAATTAACCACAACTAATATCACCTCTCTCAATGTTCAGAAATACTTTTTTTTCCCGTTATAATTTTTTTCTGTTTTTCTAGTATCGCGCAGCCCTACTTTCCCCCTATGATGGTGACAGACCCAGGTAAGAAGTGAACCAGCTTTGTGGTACTGAAATAGTCAAATTAATAATTGATAAACCTCTCATCCTGCTTTGTAGTGTAGGCCAAAGATATGAACTTGGCTGATCCAGGCCTGTTTCCTGGCTTAAAATGAAAATAATAAATAAAAAAAATAAAAAAACTCAGCCAATTACATGTAACAATCGTGAGGTTCGTTAGTTACCTCTAGCCCATTATTTAAACAACATACTTGTACATTAACATCAAAGAAAAAAAAACAAAAAAAAAACACACAAAGTATCTTTTTACTTATTCTGTGAAAGTCATTTTAAAGTTGTTGGCAGTCAGAGAAGTCCGTGTTGAGCCACAAATATCTAAAGTACCGATTAGAGCAGGGCTGGCTGTAGGAGAAACTAAAACAACAATGAAAGGAAAACCTCCAGGGCCCCGTTTCAGAAAGAACGGCCGATCTACCCTGAGTAGAAAGCAGCTACTCTGAGTAGTTCTACCTCATGCTGTCATACTCAGTGTTTTTCAGTTTCAGAACGGGTGATATCAGTCAAGTAACTAAACTCGGCGTCCAATCAACCCTGAGTTAAGCACGAGCACGAAAGAAGCCCTCCTCAATAGAACGCAGATAACGTGAATCACCGTGGCAATGGCAGGAAATAAGAAGCCTGGAAGTGCGCGTTTCCCACAAATGGGATTAGAAATCTTTAATGACGGCATATGGAGAATATTAAACCATAACTAACAAAAAGAAACCATACGGTTTTTTGCAGAAAGCGCGAGTTAGCGGCAGATAATGGCTGAAAAAGTCAGTCCATGAGTGTTGTTTGACGGAGAATTTAAGATGTAATCTCACACTACACTCATTCAAAAACCGTCCTTCTAAAAATTAGTTGACACTGATTTTCTTGTAGGTGGATTATTTGTGCCAACCTCACTTTATATTAATCATATAGGCTATATTTATATTTTAAGTTGAAGTAAAGGTGTCGTTATTTAAGTGGAGAAAGGAAGATTTTCTGCGTCACCTATAATATTAAAAAGCTGCTGTTGGCATGAAAACAAAGTGCAGCACAAAGAAATTCTTCAAAAACTGAGAGCTTTCCCTCGTTGTATTAGAAAAGCAATGTGCTGAGAACATTGAGATAAATCAATGAAAGTGGAGAAAAACTATATTGAAAATATATTAATCCAGAAATGATCAGACATTTAATCGTGGTCTGATCAGCCTCTCCTAACAGAGTTGTCTGTGGCGTATTTGCGCTCTAGCATGCAGACTACTCCAGAAAAGGACAGGCCTTTTCTGACACATCCTTCTGCAGATCTCAGCTAAAAAGGAGGAAAAACTCAAGAGTTTGCCCAAACAACCCTGCTTCCGAGCAAGGTTGTTTCATGGAGTAATTTGTTGTCATAATTCGACTCAGGATAAAGGCTTCTGAACTTTCTGAAGCGGAAAAGACAGCGCATGTAGAATTTACCCCAGAAATGACTCTGAATCCACTAACCCAGCTTTCTGAAACGGGGCCCTGTAGATTTACATAATCATATATTTACATTTTAGGCTATATTTGGCATTTTGGGATCCAAGGCTAGTTATTGATATTTAACGTGTCTTTGCCAACATCAGAGAATGTAAGGCATATTTAGACTTCAGACAATCTGAAAAGTGGGTTCAAACAGTCCAGTAACCGGGCTGAAATGGGAAGAAAACATCAGGACAGATAAGACTGTTAAATAGTCACAGCTGACAGGATATTTTTTCCGTGTGGTTAAGAGCAACTCATAGCATCAGCTGCAGAAAACATTCCCAGTCATCCTGGTTCTCCAACCCCATGTTCTGCTAAATCCAGCAAGCGTTCCCTAAAGGAGGAAACACACCAGATGCGTAAGCGCAGCAAAGCAGCGTATGCGCGTCCTACTATTAGCTTTTCATTTTAATCAGTCAATAAATGTACACTAGAAGTATAATATGCATGTACAGCGCACGTATTTATGCTACGTCTAAATTAGATTGAAGTTCTAATTTCAGACGCGTATACGCTCCTGTTTGGCAGGTCAGAGTGTCAGAGTTCACTTCTGAAGGTATCCCAAAATAATAGACGAGTCTCAATTGGGCCACAAGGTGGTAGAAGTCATCTCTTTGTTGACGCTGCTGAGTGATGCGATGCACCCATTTTTGCTGAGCACTCTGCCGTTCCTCTCGCAACCCTTTGTCAACTAGAGGAAGGAAGGCCAAGGTGTACCTTCTACTTGGTGCTCTTTCCATGGGCCGATAGTTCTTCTCTGCGCAGAAACACGCAGCTTGGTGTAAATTTAAGCCTTTAAAGACACGCTCGTAAGCCGTGCCGCTTACGTAATGCGCCCAGTGTATTTCCTGCTTTAGTAATGTCAAAAAACAAGGATTTGTAGTTCAACTACAGCCCTCTAGAAACAATTTACCTGAAAATGAGACTTACAAACTTAACTGACATTTCTGAGTCCTTGGAGTGATGTCATTCTGTCGAGTCCGCGTCCTGGCTGTTATACTCCGCCGTCTCCATCTTGAGGATGTAGGGGATGATGCTGTCGATAGAGACGTTGCCTATCAAGCCTGTGAAGAAGAGCTCCTCTGTGACGCTTGAGTTCATTAGACGCAGGGCAGGCAGACGGGTCAGGATACGTGTTAATCTGAGGGAAATAAGTAGATTATGTTGTAAAATGTAATCAAATATCATCCCTTATGTCTTATTTTGAGTTGTTTCCCTCAAAATACCTTAATTATCCCTGTCTGCTTACATTTATAAGACCAGTTAATCACACAAACTATATGTAAGCTAAGAGCAAATATGAATGTTAAAAATGTGCTGTGGACCACTTTATACTCCAAACTAGGACCAAAACGCTTACTTACCACCAGTTACCATAACTTTAAAAGTCAACTTTTTAAAGCTGCCTGCGCTCTATAAATGTTTTATTTTGTATTTTTTTTTAGATTATTGATGCTTTGTTGTTGTATTGCCATTAGTTTGGTTTTAATTTTGTACAGTGTCCTTAAGTGTTAGGAAAGGTGCTTTTGAAATAAAATGTATTATAAAAGACTATTTACAGCTTCTTACAGTCTTTTTAGCTCACTGTATGGCTGTGACTGCATGTCATGGCAACTGTAGCCCATAAACACAAAACATTGTTCTTAAAAATTTAACAATAACATATTAAAACATCACTAAACCGCAAACAGTAACTGTAATTACTTATATTTTTGGAATCTATTAATATGTATTAATGCTCTCAAAGAACCAAAAGTGAAGACAATAGTAAAAAAAAAAAAAAGTCAATCAATCCTTGCAATACTGGCAGTTTTTTGGGGTTTTCACACATCGATAATTACAATTTATCGTTGTAATAAGTAAGCCAAATTCTTATAAGAAAATTTTCACCATAACAATAAATCGATACAATAAAAGCCAACCCTACATAATATTATCAAGATCAATTACAAAAAACAGAAAGATATACACTGATCCAGTAGTCATCCTGGTTGCTCAGTTTTCTGTAATGAACCCTATTATAGCCAATAGCTGTGAAGAACCATGGACTTCTCCTTTTGCTTTTCAATTGAAGTTTTTTCTTCTGATTTTCTATATTATAACTTCTGAAAAATGCTTATAAAGTTTGAGAGGAAATTAAAACCCTTCCTTAAATGTGAAATTTGACAACTGAGCATCAATGAGCTTTTACAAATCGATATTTACAGATTACTTTGTGCTGGACAATGAGGCTAAATGCAGTTAAATAGTATAACTATGAGTAGGAGACAGAAAAGGTGCTTTTCTTTGTTTTTCCATTATCAGTCTGATTTTGCCATCCTACTCTTTATCAGATCCACTTTTAGTTTTTCTACTCTTGCAATAATTCATGCTATGAATTTATATCATTAACTAACCTGTATGTGTCTTCAGGATATGTTTTTTGCACATAATCTTGCAGCTCCATGAGAGCTTTTTCTTGGAACTTCTCAACCTGGGCGCTGCTGTCCACACCTGGGTGATCTGATCATCAGGAAACAAACAAAAACAAAACACAAAATTCATAAGAAAGAACTTGTTTTATGTTTTTCAATGCTTACAGAAGATTTTATTTTTGGAGAAAAGGCAGCTCTCACCAGGGCTGAACAACACAATAGCCTTTAGGTAGGCATATTCGTAGTTGTCGATCTCCAGCCGGGTCATGCTATTACAGAACTCCTGGAACTTCCAGATGTGCTCCATCACCTGCTTCACCCTCTCTCCGGAAAGTTTGTCTGAAAAGAAGGAAAAATGCCAACATTTCGGTATTAATCCCGTGAAACAAAGTTAGTCGTGGCGTTCTGCAGGGCGCTGTGCTTGGATTCATAGATCTATACAGGCTTCTCTTTGGGAAAACTTTTGACAAGCATGAAATGAGATACTCGGCTAAATGTTATTTCTAAAGCCAAGTAAAATTATGAAGTTAGGCTACAAGCATCTTTGACATCGGTAAAAGGTCCGGATGACTTAACTTTCTGCTTCTTAATTCAGACAAGTTACGTATTTATTCCTTGGATCTGCCCAGCTAGAAACAAACTATTAAACATTTACACATAAATCAAGTTTTTGGGAATACCTACTTTCGCCTGAGCATGGTCACTAAAATTTAAAACACTGGAGTGATTTCCTCAGTAAAAGTCTGGGATTTTGAAAAGAATACACGTTTTCTTTATAGAAATCACAGATTTCTACTAACTTAAGCAAAAAACAAAAAAATTGAGTAATGGAGTGTCCTTAAATAGACTAATTGCAGGTTGTTTGACATAGAAGATTGTTTAATTTAATACAAGTTCTTGAAAAGATCAGTTTTATTGTTTTGATTTTGTGCATTCAGTCAGAAAGTCAATAACCAAAAACACTGATGGATACTAATACTAAAATCAAAGTGTAATGTGGCAAATGAAAGAGAAAGCACACCAGTTTATTATAAATCAATGCAAAACCAGACCTTTGCCCTGTAGAAAATGGAAGCACCAAAATGTTCTTTTAAAAGCTGTGTAGCAACTCAGAGAGCTCCCTGCATTAGGTACTTCTAGATGGGACAATTCTGAATTACATTCATTGTTACGGTTTCCTAAAACATTTTGGGAATTTGAAGTACCTCTTTTTTTGTTTTGTTCTTTTGTTGAACAGCTCATCAAAATTTCTGAAGATGAAAAGAGGAACTGCAGTTATCAAACTTTACCTAATTTTTTACTTTTCCCCACAGAAAAACGTACCTTAAGTCAAGGTCAGGACTCTGTGCAGGACAATCAAGTTCCTACACACACAATTTGCTTCCCTGTGTCTTTCTGGACCTTTTATTGAGCTCTTGTGCACAGTCATGTTGGACAATCGCCAAGCTGTTCCCACAAAGTTGGAAGCAACTCCTGAAAATGTGCAACATTCACTGACCCAGCTCTGTGACTTTAGCATGTCTGTCCGATTTGCTGGTGTCCCCAATTGCTTCCACTGTTGTGATGCAGCTGACATTTTACTGTAGAGCATTTAGTAGCGAGGCGGTTTCACAGCTGGACTTACTGCATAGCTGCATCCTAGACAGCTACCTCGCTGGAGTTCTCTGAGTTCCTTACAGAAACCTAGTCTTTTAAAAGCAGTCTACACGACATGTGACTCGGTCACAGAAGGTTTCCGAGAAATGTTTTTAACGTGTGTGTTATTTTGCAGACCTCTGTCATTTCCTCACTCAGAGTCGCTCTCAGCAGCGATCTGAATCACTTTTAAACCAAGACTCCTAGGTAGGAATATTTAGACTAAGATAGGAGCTCTCTGCTAAAACTCTGAGAAGCTTTGTGAACATTGGGCACTGTTATTTACTCATGCGTGTAAATCAGGGGTGTGACAACAGGGGAACATCTAAGACATGCAGGGCAGTGAGGCCTGAGCAACAGGGCTGGGGGATCACTAAAGACTAAAACATCTAGTAAATTAAAATCTAAAGCAAGCAACAACACCTACAGCCTAATAACAAAATGACATTTCTTCACTCCTGTTTTTATGTTTGTGTCCTACTGTGAGATGATGACGGGGTCTTTGGTCCATACCGTCCTGGACGCTGCTTTGCAGGTGGTTAATGATGGCAGCGAGGATGGTTGATAGGTTCATCACGTGAGTGCACTGTGCAAGACCCAAGATGAACAGCTCGTTCCAGCAAGCTCGCACCAAGCTAGTGTTTGCCTCCTGACTGAGAAATAAGCAGACGTGTGAGGCATGCTACGCACAGACAGGAGGTGGCAGTGTTGCTGCGAGACAGGGAAGCCTTTATTTTGGAACATTTCTTCTCCTCACCCAAGCGCCGAGAAGGCAGGGATGGAGCGTGCCCAGTGCATGGAGAGGAAGAGGAGCCTGGACGCAGACTCACAGATGTAGTGTACATTCAGATACTCGGGCATGGGGCTGGGCATGGTCAGCTGAAACCAGAGTGCAAAAATAAAGAGGAACATTACAACTGGAGTCATTTAGAATTTTTTTTATAAAAGAAAGCACTTTTTTGATGTGATATAAAGATTAACCATTACAGTTGATTTCACATAAGCTCACCTCTATGTTTTGAATCTTACTGGATGTCTGTTTCAGTACAAAAGCATCAAAATAATATTGGAAGAAGACGTTTGAGGACATTTCTGGGTGTTTACTAAAGCTTTGCATACGCACCTTAAAACTGACATGGCTGTCTGTGAGCAGCGGTCCCTCCACCTCGATGATGGGCGTCTCCTGGTCCCGTCCGATCAGCTGGATGGTGGTCCCGCTGGCACACTGCGACTTCTCGGCCAGGTTCTGTTCCACCCCTGCTTCAGGTGGGTTGAAGACTTTAGCCAGAGTATCAAAGGCACTGCGTGAAGTACATAGACACACATCTTTAAATTAAATTTGGCCATAAAATATAGTTAAAAAAATTAACAGATTTTCTTCCTTTCTAGGAAACTAAGTATATTACAAAAAAACTAGAGAAAGATGAATGAATTTGACCAACTGACCGTGTTATCTCGCTTGCGGACTGCTCCTCCTGCTGGCTGTCTGAGGTATCACCATTGTTCAGGTTCTCTTTCAGTGAGTCACTCAGGTTGGCGAGTGATGTCACTACATTGGCTAGTGTCCCCAGGTCTCCCTGACCCGTATCCATCTAGGGCAAGCGAATGAACCGGTTCTGAATAATTCTTACACGGTGGCATCAACGTCAGTCAAAAACATTGACGCTATAAGTTTTTCAACCTTCGCGACAAGAGGCAATGTTTACAGGAGCAGAAGAAGAAGGTGTCTTGGTGATCGGATTTACCTTGGAGTCTGTTGCCAGCAGCAATGCTCCATCAGCCTGAATAACTGGCTGCTGGATGTTCACCAGCATCCCCTGGTCCAGCAGGCTGGATTTGCACGACACAGAGCATCATTAGAACAGCCGAGCAAAACAGGCTTACAATTACACTTCAGGCCTAACGTACAGTGCTGTGAAAAGGTATCTACCTCCTTACAGATGTCTTTGGCTTTTTCTTATTTATTTTTCACACTTAAAAGTTTCAGATCATAAAAAAAAAAAAAAACTTCATACCAGATAAACATAACCTGAGTAAATATAAAGAGTCGTTTTTCTCATTATGATTTCATTTATTATCGCAAAGAATCAGAAAGTATATCCAAACCGACCTGGCTCTATATACAAAAGTGTTTTCTCCCTAAATCTTTTAACTGGTCGTGCCATCCTTGACATCAACAACCGCATACGAGTCTTGTATATCACTGGGGAGGAATTTTGTTCCACCCTTCTTCACATAATTGTTCTTACAGAACAGAATACAGAACTACAGATTTTCAATTGGATTTAACTGCAGACTTTGACTAGGCCACTCCAAAATCTTTGTTTTGTAGTTTGTATTTTTCTGAGCTATTCATAAGTGTTCATGCTGGAGCGCTCAGTTCATTGTTCTGGTGAATAAAGTAAGTGAGAGCAGAACATCTTCGCCATCACAAACTGATGTCGAAGATGTTCTGCTTCAGGATTTTCTGCTAGAGTTCAGAATTCATGGTTTCATCAACTACAATAAGCTATCCCGGTTCTGAAGGAAGCAAATCAGGCCCAGAGCATCATACTACCACCATCATGTTTAACTGCTGGTTTGATGTTTTTCTGAAAGGCACACCTTCCAAAATGGTCCACAATTTTTTTTCCAAAATGTCTTGCAGATCATTGCTTCAAGTCAAGAGACCATTTGTGGGATTTCTTGAAACTGAACCAGAAAAATTTGGTTAATCTCACTACATTCAGAATGCAACAACATGGACAATTACTTTTAAAACGGGGCCTGGTGGATTTGCATAGCTTTTGCTTCCTTAGAAAATAAAATCACCATTCACCAGCTACTAGTTGTTATCTTTTCCGTTTATTAAAAATTGTTTATTGTTCTAACACAATTTGGACATGACAAGAAAAAAGCAAAACCTTTCAAAGCACTCTATATCCATGGGTCTAGTTTCTACTGACCTGGAACCATCTGCATCAGAATCTGACATAAAGGTTGGTGTTGCGATAAGTGGGCTGTTAAGATCCTTGCGGATGTAGATCTTCTGGGTGGAGGCAGCACAGTTGGCGTGTCTTTCTCTGGGCACTATGTCGATGGGTTTCCTCTCACTCTGGACAGCTAAACATTCACACAAACCAGACTGTTAATGCTATTTTGGAACAACAACAACAACAACAACAATAATAATAGTAATAATAATAGTAATAATACATTTAAAGTTGAGAAGAAACTGATCTTGAAAAGTATAAACTGGGGACAGTGGGCAGTTTCACTGATTATGGTTGTTACAGTATATCCTGATAGCAGGTAAATCAAATGCAAGATGTTTCAAGGCCTGTTGTTGTATTTGGGCAACTTTAGTGTTACTGAAAAAATATTTTTGGCACAGGCATTTGAAAGGAGAATCCAAACAAATATGCTGTGATGTGGAGCGCCTGAACGTCATCGTTCAATAATTTTGCCTCACTAAAAGCGTCTCAAAGAAATGGAGAAAATTTTAAGAGCAGCCTTTTTTTTTTGTACATTTTACTAACTTGGAAATGTTAAAAAAACACATAATGCAATTGCATCCTTTAACCAATCATTTATCACATCAGAAAAGAAAGTTGTTTTTTTTCAGCAAAATCCACATCCTGCTGTGCTTCAGTTTTAAAACGTCTTTCAGAATGGCGGCGCTTGGAAAACTAGTTATTTACCAGGATACTTGTTACACAGTTTAAGACCCACAGTCTTAGGCAATATGAAAGAAATGACTAACTTATTGTGAAGGTTTCTTAAATCCAGCCAGTTATCTAACACCACATGATTTGACTGTAACTCAAACAGTATTTAAAGAGTTTTGGCTCAATCTGGATGGAGACTCACAATCAGTTTTCATCCCCATCTTAAGGCATTTCCGCAGCCGGCAGAACTGGCAGCGGTTGCGGTGATGTTTGTTGATGACACAGTCCTGCTTACTGCGACAGATGTAGGTCAGATTTTTCCTCACACTGCGCTTGAAGAAACCTTTGCATCCCTCGCAGCTGACAGCTCCATAGTGACGGCCTGAACGCACAGAGGAATCGGACTGTTTGAGTCACGGTGCGGGGGCGGAGTGAAGCCGAACAGCTGCGCGGCACATTGTGATCTGTCCAGCAGACTGAACGCACCTGAAGCTTTGTCCCCACACACCACGCAGTACTCCACTGGCTGAGATCGACTTAAATCTCCTGACTGCCCCAACAACCGCTCCATTGACACCGGATCTGTGACTATCTGAAAAGCAAAGGCAAATGCACGCTTATTCTCCACTTGTTTCACTTTCACCTGGTTCGCACAATGTCAACAACACGTTAGGGCTGAACGATTTTGGAAAATAATCTAATTGCAATTTTTTTTCTTAATATTGCGATTTAATGCGATTTTTTTCCCCAGTTTAATTTATCATGTCTTTTTAAACATATACAAACAATAAATCAACTTGTTTCCTCGCTGTGCAAATTAGTTGCTAAAAGACCCACAGCATTTAAACTCGAAGCAGATATGATTGCGTTCTGCCTACGATATATTTCAACCATAATTGCAATTTTGACTTTTCTCTGCATTAACCACAAGCAACAAAAATGGCGTCTAAATAAAGATGTTTGTAAACAAGGACTATTTTAAATTTTATTAAATTTTTAATTCTTAATGTTTCTATTAATCAGAATATTATTCAAGAGAACAGCTTTAAGTTGATTTGGACATCAATCCTTGTTGAACATAAAGTGCAACCAACAAGCAAGTCTATGTATTAAACTGATTGACCTGTACTTAATGCTATGCATGATTATATAAACTCTAAAACAAGTAATAAAATTAGATTATCTCACTGCTGCAACTGTCTTCCCTTCCATGTGGAGGCAAACCCACTTTAAACATTTTACCAACACCTAATGGACGTGTCTAATTCCCTGATTGTTACATAGCCAAAAATTGCAGACCTCTGCGATTTGGAAATTGCGTTTTTTTAAATCGCGATTATATTGAAAATGCAATTAATTGTTCAGCCCTACAAAACACGTCCAAACAGAAGTTTATGGAACCTAGACGATGGATGTCCTTGCAGATCTGCCAACACGGTGGGATATGCGGGTATATTGTGGGACAAACGTACCTGTATCCTTCCGGGCCTTAGGCTGTCTGCCGCAGTGAAGATGACCTGCTTTGTGTTGTGAGTCTCCGGTGAGGCGAGGATGACCTTGCTCGCCCCTGAGCCGTCAGCAGTGGTCAGGATGAACTGCTGCTTTGGAGCACCGGACGGGTTCATCGCTGTCACTATCTGGATCTTCTGACCTGTCTGCTGGTCGGTTACAATCTGAAGGGTTGAGGGACGGAAGAGGCAGACGGAGAACAAAGGAAGGAACAAACACTAATGTAGTTAAAGTAAAGAAGTAATAACAAGATGAGGATACGTTTAAATCTGATAATGTCAATCAGTATTTCACTGTGGATTACCTGTATCTGCTGTGGTGTTGTGGCAGGCTCAGCAGAGATGACCTGAAAGCGCTGGGGAGACTCGCCCACCACTGGATCTGATGGAGAGCATGACCCCTAACCCAGTTAAGCACAAATAATTTTTGTCAGCTAACACACACCATAATAGGCTTTAAGTAGGTGCCTGTAATCCATTGAAATGTTGTTACGCAATACTGTATGAAGCCGTTAAAAGAATTGGACTTTTTTCGATGTGGAACAAAACACACAAAGAAAGCCTCTTCCTGCACACTGACCTCTGCCTCATGCTCAGAGTCTGCTTTCTGCTGAGAGAGCAGATTCAGGTTGGTCGCCATGATCATGCGGAGTCATTAGTGAGGTCTGCGGAGGGAGGCAAGACACAGAGATGGCAAAAGTCACGAGGGTTGTGTGCTGAGGTATGACACATCCCTTCATATAGGTTCATAATCCTGATAGTTTTAGAGCGAAACACTCGTACTAAAATGCACCACCTATGAGTCCTCCAATAGGAGGTAAAATGTGAAAGTGTGCCTGTATTTTCAAAGTTACTGATCAACTTTGAGGCTATTCTGGACACATTCATCACTAAAGCTTAAAGCGGCAAGGCCTAACACCACTATAGAGGTACTTTGTGTGACAATCACAGTGACAATATCATGACGTGTAAAAAAAATGTATTAAAAAAAAAGGTCCTTCCAGAAGCACCGTTGGTATAGGTCAAATGTTTACACTCCTTTTGTGTTTGACACTAAGTCATTTTATACCCTCACTCCTACCGCAACCCCATGGGTTACAATTTCATACACGTACAGGAGTTGGCTCTTTATCTAGAAAACATTTGCTTACCTTAAAGGTGACCTATTACGCTTCCTTTTAAACTTTTAGAATAGGTCTACGGGCTATACAGAAGACGTTTATTACATTTTTTTTTTTTACAATATCATTCTCAGATAGTGAGATTTCACCTCCCCATTTTCGCCTATTTTCAGCTCCTTTAAGATTGAGCTGTTTTTAGGGCTCCTTGGCTTTTATGTAAATAGCTGGCCACCACCCAACATTTACACTTGCATTTTATTCACTTGAAAATGGCAACAACAAAAAAACAGATCCACAATGGTACAACAGCACAACTTTGACACTGAGTCAGATCCAGAAGTGGAAGAAGTGGAGCCTCCTGCACAACCAGCAAAGCTGCAACAACAGCTTCTGAATGGTAAGTAGCAGGTAAGTACTATTCCTACAGGCCAGCCTTAGAGAGAGTTCCAGAGCTACGCTGAATGCCACGTTTCTGCCGTGTTAAACTATCCTGGATCTCAACCGTCTAGAAACATCTTGTCTGCGTTGTTTTTATTCTAAACCCATAAATAAAATCCAGAGCAAATAATTGCCCTCAGAAGGCACAGACTGGTGTGTAATTTTCAGCCAGTGTAAATATAGTTCTGTCAAGTTTGTAGGGTGCAGGTGACAAGGCGTTGGTCAATTTGGATTAAACCAATTTAACGTGTTACAAGGGCCCAATCACAGTCGAGACCTAAAGTTAATTGAAAATAAGTGGCGTGAGTGGAAAATTGATAATCACTGATTGTATCCATCCAAATCTTCTATGTTGCAGTTTGTTGGAGGAGCAGCTTATCAACAGCTAATAGAGGTAGCTAAGATAAGCTCATCAGGAAGGCCAGCGGTGTCCTACGATGCCCGCTCGAGCCAGCGCAGGTGGAGGGAGACAGAAGGACACTAGCGAAAATAACATTGCTGTCGGACAATGTCTCCCATCCCATGCATGAAGCTGTGGAAGAGCTGGAGGGCTCCTTCAGTGACAGACTGCTGTATCTTCATCGTAGATTATCCCAGCAGCTGTTAGACCTTATACAAGCTCAATAACTTGTTTACATCCCCGCTGTTTTTCCTTTTTTTTGTAGTCTGCTGCTGTTTTTTTATGCACAATTAAATGATATGCGCGCATATTTTACACTTTCAAATCAACCCACTCAGCTGCATATTTCATTTAAATAAAAGTATCCCATTTGTAATAACTGCACAGTAACTTATTATTTTCTTGTGTTATGGACTTTTTCCCCTTACTTGCTCCTGATTTTCCCCACAATAAATGATTATTCTACTCTGTTCCATTTTTGTTCTGAAGTTTTTTTTTTGCTATATTTTACATGCATTACTTTTACTTGACAGTCCAAAACAAGCTTTTCGCATTAGGACTGAATAAGTCAGGGGGAGACTGATTAGAAGGCAGGTCCACTTTAAAATTGGTTTCATAATTATTACTACATAGAACATTTTACATACTATGTTGTAAACCCATTAAAAACAGTTGGATTTGGGCATCCTATTAAGCAGCAATATGTTTATCGTTTACTCCTTTGACCAGTCACCTATTTTAATCTTACACCTTGACAACATTTGTTGGCATTACTTTAACAAAGACTCCCATTTGACGGGCTAAACAACTTGTTTTATTATTTTTTCAACATGTTAAACATGTGCTTGGTGCACATAGGTGCAATAAAGAAAACAAAAGACATGAACAGTGAAATGAAAGCAATTAAACCAATATTTCCAATGTTAGGACTTCTAGATCAAGACTTTTAGATCTTCTATTATACTGAGAAGCTTCTTAGCATTTGAGTTTTCCAAGACTTGGACTAAGTTACAACTGATTAATGTACCTGTAATAGTCCAGATAATATCATTGTCCAAGAGAAGTTTTATGTTGATGACAGACTGGCTCAACATTATGCTCATCAATAACTTTACTCCAAAAAACAAAAAACAACACAGAACAAAATGGAGAATCTGGCATTTGGCCAAACAACCGCCAAGACGTTGAGACATTTGTATAATGTAACTTATTTTCTTAACAGACATAGCAGTGGAATGACATCTTATTTTCTGAAAGGTGTGGGGAGAACAAAAACTAAACCACCTTTTTCTAAATAAAACACTGACACGGACATTTCCATCCAGTCATGTCAGCGCGATGGCAAAGGTAAAAGGGTCGAGTTCATCCGGTGTTAGCCGCTGCTGTTGCTAGCTAAACGCAAATAAACGCATAAGCTACGGAGCAACTGCTAACGGGCAGCCTGCCTCCGCCATTGCCCGGCGACAACACGGGGATTTAAACTAATTAACAGCGCTGTCATGTAATTAATAACCAGTCGCCGACGGACAGGACTGTGCGCGCAGCTCTGTTTCTGTTCACCCGCCGGACGCAGAGCGGCTACAGACGGGCAGGAAGCTAAGCGGCTAGCCGGGAGATTAGCTGCGCTGTTTTCGGCTCCAGCGCTGCTGCCTCTACTCAGCGGGCTTTAATGCTTCCTGTCCGGGACGGACACTCACCTCAGAGGGACGCCGCTCGCCGCTTTTAAGGCGTTCGGTTGTTTTATAAAAATAATTGCTGTGTTTTTCTCCTGTTAAAGGTCATAGTTCGTGACCCCGCAGCGACAGCGCATTGATGATGATGATGATGATTTTTCCCCCCCTTCTTCCTCCCTCTCCGTCCGCGTGCCTCAAACACCCCCCCACCCCACCCTAGCGCGAGCCAGACAGCTCTGACGTCATAATGTCTGGGGGACTTGTCAAATTATGCGAGAAAAAAAAAAAAAAAAAACGAGATAAACAAGTTAAATAAATTAAAAAAACTGTCCCTTTCAGGTTTCTTTGCTGTGACAGCTTTTGTCGCCTGGCTTGTTTTATTTATGATTAAGTGATAAGTTGATTCCCTGTCCTGTTTTATTCACAGTCTTTAAAACTCGGTTCTTATCCAACTTGATAACAAAGCAGTGCAGGTCAAGGAAATTAAATCCAGGAAACCGTATAGTCAGACAATATCAGATGTTTTTATTATTATCATTATTTCTGCAGTCTGCAGAATCATTGAAGTATTAACACACTTCTAAAAGACTGCGGAAGTAATAGATGCAGTCATCTGAAAAAAACGTAGGACCCTATAACTGCTGGTGTTTTGGACATCTGAATATTTGATATTAATTTTACCAATACAATTCAAGTAATATAAACGATAAAAACTGAGGAAAAGATCTTTCATTTTCTGTTAAGTCAAGACACCCTCACATTTATTCCTCCTTGAAATGACTGAACTCACTCAGGCGTATCATCACGCACACATGATGGAACTTCTTTGCTCAGCATTTTTTATTATTATTCTATTTAAATGTTAAACTTTTAGTGCGTTGAGCTCCTGGCGGTTGGGGCGACAGGGAACAGCTCTTCGATGCCTTTCAGAAAGATGGTTGTTCCTCAGGGAGTCTGGTAGGAGATTTTAAGATCTCTCAAAAAATGAAATCAGTCATTCTACTGGTGGAAAAAAATAAAAAATAAAGGTAAAAGATATGCAAAACAACCACCAAAATGCCTCTGGGGAATCCAAGCCGGCTCATTGTGAAAGCAGGCTCTAGGATGCTGAAGGAAGCCTCCAAAAGCCCTAAAATGTGATCACAGGGCTCGCAGCAGGCTCTTTTAGTGTTGATGACAAAGTATATGCCTGTACAATCAGAAAGTGAATGTTCAAGCTTAACTTTCATGGGAAGTGTGCCAAGTGGAAACCTTTTCTTTCTTGGAAAAATACTAAAGTCAGACTGTTTGACAGAGAAAACGTAGAGAAAGAGCATGGCTGCTGGAATAATGTTCTTTGAACAGATGAGCCCAAAAGAAGAAATATTTGCACACTAGAATATGTGATATGTTTGGAATAAACCAAACTACAGCACTCCAGAGAATTAACTTCACATCATTGGGAAGGACAGAGGTGGAAGTCTCATGGTTTGGGGATACATCACTGCAGCAGGACCTGGTCAGGTCACTATCAAAGAAGTTTACCATCTGTATTAAAAAAAAAATAAATAAAAAAAAAGACCAGAAGCAGAAGTGGACCCTGCACCTCGATCCAAACGTACTAATAAATCCACCAAAGATGGGCTCAATAAATTATGGATGGATATAATTCAAGGCTCTTGCAAATATCCATCTGTGTATGTTTAGTGATATTTATTTTTTTAGAATCAGGATTATCTTCATTTGGCCATGATTGTGTCGACTCACAACATGCAAACATTTGATATACAGTATAAAAAGTGTTTTTAGTGGAGATACAGATTAGAAAAACAATTTATCAGCAGGCGATGTACAAAGGCAGCTTTGGACGGTGCCATTTTGGATGTAATTAGTACAATGAAATAAAATAAAAGCTTTTGAAATCTAAAAGCAAAGTCTCTGCTTTTAGGCAAAAATCTGCTATTTTCCAACAGATGATTTTAATAAATACTACAATATAAAAGAAGAAATACTTTATTTAGTTTTGCCTAATTTTTCTGCTCATTCATAGAATAGCTCACAAAAATGTAAAAAAAAAAAAAATCACTGGTTTAAATCAATGTTTTAAACACAAAGAACATTGGGTAGTAACCATTTGTAAGCTAATTCTGTGTTTCTATGTGAAGGAAAATAAAACGTTATGCTTAAAAACCAATTACTATTTCTGAAATTACATTGATAACTGTAGAAATAGCCAACCCAATGAAAATGATTGGACTAAGGTGTACTAGAGGGTAATTTTTTTTTTTTAATTTTGTTCAAAAGGAAAAGTCGTATTCTTCATTATACAGTGTGTTTTTTTTTATTTTATTTTTGACTTCAGTTTCTCAAATATTACAAGATCAGTAAAAAGAAAAAAGAATGTTAATAAAGAAATGTCAACCTATTGAAAACCATGCCAATATATGCATTTAGAACTTGCTTTGGGCATATTTTGCACGAATTTGCAAAAAGCCACGCTGCATGGAGGCCTCTGTGTGACCTGAGGTGCGTTAAGGAGGCATTGTTGGGTCTGGTGTCTATTATCTTACTCTTGACAATACTTCAAATATTCTCCATGTGATAAGACAGGAAATTCCTTTATTGTCACAACAGGAAAATTCGGGCATGACAGTGACATAGACACAGACCTGCACTCTTTTTCAGTAATGAAAAAAAAAAAAGCGAATCTAATCTAATGTTAGTTCTAAAGCAACAGAGAAATTAACTTATCAGAAAGGCCAAAAATAAAAGTAAAAATAAATACCAGAGTAATTATTGCACAATTATTGATAATATGGCATTCTCAGGTAAAAAAAAAAAAAGAAGATAAAATATGCATGTTAATCAGTGGGAAAACTGTGGAAAAACAGTACAGTACGCATGATAGTACAGAAACATCTCAGAGTAGCTAAGCTGTGTTTAAGTGAACCTTGGCATCTGAGATAGTGTAAACGATTCATGGTTAGATCAGAACCCACGCAACATGTTGTGATCAGTTATTGAATCAGTTGTGAACAGCAGAAATTATAGTGTAACAGCTGCTTGGAAGAGCAATGTGCAGAAGTGCTCCTTTGAGCATCTGGTGTGCAGCAGTCTGTCACTGAACAAGCTCTCCAGCTCTACAACAGCTCCATGCATGGGTGGGAGATGTAGTTCAGGTGAGTTTGCTGGCCAATCAAACACATGATACTGGGGTTATTAAAGCAGATCTTAGTACCTCTGACAGTGTGCCAAGCTCAGGTAGAAAACGCAATCTGCATCTAGATAACGCTAACGTCGGTTGAGGGAGGCACTCACATTTTCCGCTAGATGGCCGTGCAAACTTTGGTCTGAATGACACACAATGGAGCCACACAAGCAGATCACATGGTACCCCAAATAAACAGCCTGTGGAAACTTTATACACCGCACCTAAACCAGCTTGGATTTTGTGCGTCTCCACTCCTCCTGCAAATTCTAGGACCTTGATCTCCAAAGAGTTTCACCACTGATCAATTGCTCAGTGCTTAAACAGTATTACAAACTTGTATTTGGAATACTGTTTGTATTACTAAAATAAAAATATCACGAACATAAAGTATATTCTGAGATTAAAGTCCTTCTGATACTGTTTAAGTGACTGATTCTAACTGCAGATTTGCCACATTCAACATGGGGGAAGCTCTGACGCATACGCACCATAGACAGTCACAGAACCCGCCCAACGAGGCCTATGTCTATGGTGTTGACCATAGACATAATATAAGAGTAGACGCGTCGTTGGGCGGGTTCTGCCTATGCTGCGATGCGTCAGAGCGTCCGCCATGTTAAATGTGGCAAATCTGCAGTTACTCAGTCACTTAAACAGTATCAGAGGGACTTTAATCTCTGAATATACTTTGTATTCGTAGTATTTTTTTTTGTAATATTACAAGTTTATTTTTGTATCCCTTTAGCTTCATTCTCATGAATTTATTCTCCTAAAGAATAAAAATATTTAAAATAATCTAACCTAGCCCTATTACTCCAGGAGTGAAATAATTCTGCAAACTGTGATTATTCTGGAAATGTTCCCCCTTAATTCTCATAATATGATGCTTTTATCATAACATTATCACTTTTGTGTTAGTTTATTTTTACTTTTATTTCTCATATTATTAATTTTACCTCTTTAATACTCACCCAAAAAGTCTGTTCCTAAAGGTTCACATGTGACACGGTTTTATGAAATAATGAAGACCACAATGTTTAGATTTAACAAATTGATCCTTATATTCATAACCCATACACACACAAATATATATATATATATATCTATCTATCTATCTATCTATCTCTCTCTCTCCCTCTCTCTCTCTCTCTATATATCTATATCTATATATATCTATATCTATATATATATATCTATATCTATATCTATATCTATATATATATATATATATATATATATATATATATATATATATGTGTGTGTGTGTGTGTGTGTGTGTGTGTGTGTGTGTGTGCAGCACAGGAATGAGCCATCTTCTCTGATCCACGTTCACAAAAACAGAACTCAACTTTTTTCTGCCACATACAATATGGCGGTGACGTTGACGTGCGAACCTGCGCCCTATGACGCGTCTACGTATATATGTCTGTGGTGTTGACAACCAACCTGGATTGACCCTACCCCGAAATAGCCACTAGGTGTCGCCCAAAGCCTCCAGGTGTTATTGGAGAGGACGTCACTAGGTATCCCAGGAGAGCCTGACCGACGCATTACGAATCACAGCCAAATAATTTCATACACCCCTCTCTCTTGTTTTGATTTTGATGTTTCCATCGGTGTGGAACCGTCCCGTCCGTATTTTAAACGTTGCATGTACCGGATACGCAAGGAGAGGCTTAAGGACATCTGAACCTCATTGTCTGCACGGAGCCGCTTTCGCCATGGCAGCACGTGTGTGTTGGTGTGATCGAAAGAAGTAACTGTAAATGATGGGATTAATCTCTGAGAGAAAGGCGGTTTTTTCCTCCTCCCGCTTTGAAAGCTCAACCTATGAAATTGACAGTGCCGACCCAGGAATATCGGTGCGCCGCAGTAGGAAATCAGATCTCCCATCAGTTTGTGGAAGAGCATCTTTGCAGAATTAAAAGCCTTTGCAGCAGGAGACCGGGAAACTGCACATAGATTTTTTTTCATCAGCATGACCTCCCCGTTGCAATAAAAAGCCGGGTTGAAAAACAGCTCCGGGGCGCTGCAAGATCGATCGCGCAATTTGTGCGCAACCGCACATTCTTCCTCACCAAACTCTGACGGGCTGCCGCGGAAACGCTGCCCGGACCTGCCGCAGGGAAATGTGTAAAGGGTAGAAGAGGTGAGGACACTCACACAAAAAAAAAAACAAAAAAAAAAAAAACGCGCACGACAGAGAAATGCGTCCTCACGCAAGGCCACGGTAAGAGAGGAACGCGACGAGAAGCCCAGAGATTTGTCTTTTTTTCTTCTTCTTGGTGGCAACGGCGGAGGAGGAGATGATGATGATGATGATTACGGTCGGAAGGGGATTTTGCAAACCCAGATTAGGAAAGCGCGGAAACAGGACCGGGTTCGTCTCGTCCCTGTGCGGGATTCTGGCGTGCGCCGCAGTGTTCGCGCTGCTCTTCGTGGACTTCATCGAGACGTGGGTCACCTCGCTGGGAATGAGCAGCGCCGTGGAGCCGCATGCCGCCATCATCTCGCCCCAGAGCCTCCCTCCATCCAGACCCGAGGAGTTCCTGCTCATGCCCAGCCCGCTGGTGTGCCAGCGCGCCAAGCCTTACCTCATCACCTTAGTGACCTCCGCGCCTGCCAACCAGCGGGCCCGCCAAGCCATCCGAGACACCTGGGGAGGAGAGGTGGAGGTGCGGGGTCTGCGGGTCATGACCCTCTTCATGGTGGGCGTGTCCTCGGACCCCGGTCTTGGTAAGCTGCTGATAGAAGAAGCCCGGGAGAAAGGAGACTTGATTCAGGGACGGTTTTTGGACTCCTACTCCAACCTGACTCTGAAGACCCTGGCTATGCTGGGCTGGGCCCGCAGGTTCTGCCCTCAGGCTCACTTCGTGGCCAAAGTGGACGATGATGTTTTCTTCAACCCCAGTGCCCTCCTGCACTTCTTGAACAAAAGCCAGAACCCTTATGAGCAAGGAGACCTGTACCTTGGTCGGGTCCATCTCCATGTGGCTCCAAACCGTGACCCGGACAGCAAGCACTACCTCCCTTCGGGGGCCTACCCGTTGTCTGTGTTTCCCGACTACTGCAGTGGCACAGCCTACGTCTTTTCCCGCTCTGCGTTGCTCAAAGTCGCCCTCGCAGCCTCAGCATCGCCTCTATCCACACCTTTACCCCCCGAGGATGTATTTGTAGGACTCTGCGCCCACGCCGCCGGAGTTCGGCCCACGCATTGCCCTCTCTTTTCCGGAGGCCCGCCTGTGCCGTACGGGCGCTGCTGCTATCAGACCATGGTGTCTGTCCACCAAATCACACCCAGGGAGATGCTGGATTACTGGAAAGATGTCCATTCCTCCCCCACATGCTCCTGGCTGAGTCAGCGTGCTTCTTTGGGTATGTGCAAAGTCAGGGCAATGCTGGGCTCAGCCCTGGGCCTGGAGCAACGACTGTGACTCTTACAGGAACTCGCGGGCCACGCATAGCCGTTCTACAAACTGTGAATCTACCTGCACTGAGTATCTAGGTCTATTGTCATTTTTTTAGAGCTTTATTTTTATAAGAACGTCACATTATTATTTAGAAAACAGGATGATTTCAGGTTTTCTAGGTCTTTGTCTCACGTCATCTATAGCTTTGTCAACATGCAGAACAATTCAAAGCATGCTGCTTATACAGCTGCTCATGATGAATACACGTAGGAAAAATGCTTTATGTCCGATATTTAAAATGCTGCCGGCCTAGTGTATTTACCCACAAGCAGTCTGTTACCAGATCCTTTGATGATAGGACGTAGTCTAAAAGGCTAAATGCATGAATTTGCAAAACCAAACCAATAGATTCAGTTTAATCTAAGAACACAAATTAACTCCTCTGGGGGGAAAAAAATACTTTAAAATGCAAGTTTTTTTTTTATTTATTTACTGTAGGCATGATATTTTAATGAAGGTAATGACAAGTTCAGGTTATTTTTTTTTTTTTTTTACAGCTGGTTTACTTTGAGGCTAGAGACAGAAACGGATTCGTCTGACAGCTGTAATACAAATGAAGGGCGGCACCTTTAACTTCTCTGTTAACGGTCCAATCATTTCACTAAGGACGCGCTACACTACTGGTGTGCCATGGTAGACAAAGACAATAGACAAATATTTATTATATTAGGAAATGTAGTATGTTTACATTTGCCAAGGGGGGATTTTTTTTTCTTCCATTTTCCTTTACCTGGAAATGTACGACTCAAATTCTGGCACCAATAAACAACCTCATGTGAGATAAAGTCGGTCTGCTTCCTTTCCTTTCAGGAGTCTTTCCTTCCTCTCCATGCTAGATAAACAAAACAAGGCTGAGGGAGGATAAGAATCCAAACCAGACAATTTACTTTTGAGAAAATACTGAGTTTCATCAACAAATCAACATGATCAAACGAGCTCTAGTTTAGAAAACTCAGCTGACGTCAACACAACTTACCCATGACCAGAGTACAGAAGGCATCTATTGAGTTTAGGAAGTAATTACTTCAGGCCACATTATCCCACAATTACACAAAGACATATACCCTTTGTTTTATTCTGAGCACACAGAAGCATTTTATAGTTAATTATTTACGGTTTGCAGACGAACGTAGTTCAGAATTGCAGCAATGTTCTTTTATCAAACGTTTTGTTGCGGTAAGGTCAGCACAGCTACGCCGTACCTAATCCCCGACTTGGAATTCAAGGGATTTCTTTCATACAGTTATGCTCATAACTTTTACATAAACGTTATACTTATTTGTATTTGGCTTTTATCAAACTATTCCTTAAACTTCTTTTTCCTGGTTCAGTCGTTATAGTACATTGATAACTGGGTGCAATTAGATTGCTACATTTACTAGGGATTTTCTCTTAATCTACGATAGGTCAAAATCGTCTTAAAATATAAAAGGAGCTGCGAAAAAGTATTTATTCCCTTATAAAATATTTTTATGTGTGCTTTTGGGCCTTATGTGCATTTGCAGACTAAAAAAAAGACAGATCAGAGATAACCTGAGTAAATACAAAATACAATTTGCAAATGATGATACATGTCCTCCATCCATCCGCCTGTACCCGCTTATCCAGTCGGGGACACGGAAAGGAGGAGTGGCGTTCGACGAGCGAGAGTAGAAGAACACCCTGGACAGGTCGCCAGTCCATCACAGGGCTATGACACATTTAATGAATGGAGAGAAAAAAAAACAAAAAAAAAAAAACTACCAAGCCCAACGTGGCTTTATGTAGAAAAAGAAAATACTCCCCAAAATCAATATCTTGGCAGTAAAACTGCCATCAAGCTTCTGTGATAGCCGGGAATGAGTCTTTTACATCACTGTGGAGAACACTGGTCCCACTGCTGTTTGCAGAATTGTTTTACTTCAGTCACAATGGAGGGTTTGAAGATGAACAGCCTGCTTAAATTAATGCTACACCACTTCAAATTGTTATATTCTTCACCGTACCCCGTCTACGGTGAAACACCCTCGGTGGACCCAACTCTTTTTACCCAGTCAGGCGACCCCCACTTACTTATTACCTTGAATGTAGGACGCATAAAACAGACAAGTATACTTTTAGTTATATTTTATCTACGTAAAGACAGAGAAACAGTTACAGACACATCGGCGCTAATGGGCTCTTAATCGGCAAGAAGCCCCAATTGCTCATCACACAAACATTATAAAGGGATCTAGGTACACACCCATGCAAGGCCTGTACACATCCAAACTGTGACATCAGCAGAGAAACTGTGTCACCTCTGGGGTGGTATCTGATAGATACAGTATGTGCCAATCTTTTGGGTCAGTGCGCCATGCAGTTCCGGGATAAACAGCTCGTTCCACTTGACCTCGTTGATATCCTAACAATATCCTATGTAATGTCCTTATTCTACTGGTTTGGAGAGAAACAGACGTGTGGATACTGAAATTTAGAGGAGATTTATCACACAAAATAAAAAATGTTAAGCCCTTGTGTTGTGCACTTGGAGTTTTAAGAGGAGCAGAAAATTTGATTGTAGTCGGTCCAGGAGCTGCGTAAATATCTTTCCTTTTGGGTCCTACCTTTCAAGCCGCTCAGTTTTCTCTGTTTTCTATCATGTTTTGAACAATTATGTCACAGTATTTGCTCTGGAACTGCTACACAACGTCATGGACTTCCAGCTTACTAGTCTTGGAAATCCATATTTTTTTTTATTCCTTGGAGCAATTTTGTAATCCAAGCTGAAGGACACCGAGGCTACAAGTGGATAAGTCAAAAATGATGGGTTGTTCATTGCGCTGTCCCCCAGCACACTCCAAAAATGGTCGAACGGGGTGGAAAGGAATGCTCTGCCACTGGAGCGGGGCGGGTTGTGAGGTGCCTCCTTTAGATTTAAAAAGACAGCACCAAAATGAGTTGTTCTCAGACACATGTCAGAACAGGGGTAAAAAGAGAGAATGTGGGGGTAAATTAACAGGAACTCAGACCAAAGCATTGCAGTTCCTCTTTAGACCACAACTGAATGATTTCAATGTGAAAAGGAGTAACTGAAAAGCATGTCCCCTTTAATCAAAAACATTTATAATGCAGGTAATTCATGATTTAACAAAGGGGACAATCGTTTCTTTTCCCCATAGTCAGGCTGGTTTGGTTTTTTTTTTCCTCCCCTCCTTAAAATTATTATTAAACCAGTTGACATTTACTTGGGTTCTGATTTCAAAATTTGTTTGACGAACAGAAACATTTCAATGTGATTAAAACAAAAACTGCATGAATCTGCAAATGGGCAAACACTTTCATTGCTCTGTATTTAGCCACAATAAGTATGTTTTAGAAATTTGGTGAGACAATCACATCAATAAACACAGAGTCCACATTGAAGCACGGTGGTGGTGGCATCATACTGCGGGAGTGTTTCACTACCCATTGGTGCTGTTGCTTTGCACATATGGTATATGGAATATGAAAGGAGAAAGATCACCACCTGATTCTTCGACTTGACCTGGAATATTGACTCTTATTCAGTCAAGTGTTGAAACGGCAACCGTAAACACACACACCTCAAAACTGGAATTGAAATTTATAAAACACTATTAATTAGCCAGATCCATGCCAGAAAAACAAAAAACAAAAGATGGAATTATCCTGTCCTCTATATAAAATTTTACCTTTACAGATTTAAACATTACTGAACTTAGTTAATGAGATAAAACCTGTTTTTTTTATCTGCCTTAGGGAAACCAGAATAGCTTGATCTGGTCACTTAATAGCTACACCCAGAAGTATTCATAGCCCTGGTAGATTTAGATTTAAAGTCGTCTTTTAACTTGACTAATACGTTTCTTCTGACTGGTGGTATTGTTGATGTTTTTGGGGTGGTCCAGCCAGAGTCCACATATGACAGAGAATCTGTGGAAGGAGGTAAAGATTAGGGTTACGGTAGGAATGCCCTCCAAACTCAAAGGCTTAGAACTCATCAACAAAGATTGAGGAAGTGCTAAAGTGCAAAAATCAGGTCAGCAATTATAAGAAAGCTTTGATTGCTGTTACGACAAAAAAGCTTCCCCCCACCATTTACTACTGAGATGAATATAAATAATTTATGACACACCCATTTTTAAAAAATATAAATAAAAACAGCTAAATTGAGTTGAGAATTATACCACTTAATTGTATTATCTTTTAGCAGATACTAGTTCCAATTTCTATGTTAAATGTTAACATCTTTAAATCTAAGTCTTCCAGATGTATGAATCATTTTTGGCTTAACCGAGGCAAGCATTTTTCTTTCAAAGGTTTTAGGTGCCTGTATTTTAATATTTTAACAGATTCTGATAAGACAGGTGTGAATTTAAATGTGTTTACAGCTGCATTTGCCAGAAAGTTGTTATATTCTAGCATTTAAAGCTAGGGTCGGCAATTTTTCTGGAAGTTTCCCCAAGTCCCTTTTTGAATAACTGCACATGCGCAAGACCGGCTTTCCGCTCTTCAGGGGGATCGCGTCTTAGAAATCTCCCAAATCCACTCTGATCTTAATTCTTTCTACTGAGGTCTTCCTCTTCTTCTCATAAAAGTGAACGCGGTTCGCTTCTTGTGACTCTCAGCCATGTTCAAAGTCTGCAGTGAGAGCAGCGGAGCTACAATGAACGGCTGACTGCTAACCTAGCAGCTAACTTAGCCGCTAACAAATCCATGCCCTTCGGACCGAGCGGCATTGATTGGTTAGAGTTTTTACAGACATGCAGCTCCCACAGAAAACAATGTTTTAAACCTCCTTTTTGTGAATTCATTATGCATTTACTACTTTTTAGGATGGAAGGACCATTTTACCCAGTATTACAAAAAGTGTTTCTGAACAGGATTACCAACATTAGCTTTAACTCTATTTAATTTAATTGCATGACGGTCTGTTAATTTTGTTTCTATAACAGTAAAACGAATCGCATCAGCAAAAGAACGACAACTGACAAGGTCAAACATGTATGGAAATTTTTTTTAGTACAAAAAGAAAAATCTAGGTGACAACCAATGCCAGCTATGGTCCATCCAATGATCATAATCAGGACCTGCTTTAGGCGACAGTCAATAAGTAGACCGGACCAACCGGTGCACTCAACATCGATTTCATGGACTGTTTCCCATCAGAATCCAGCCCAAAGCTGCGCAGAACAAGAATCTCTGCTGTTGATGTTGCCCCGGCAGACCAAAAAAAAAAAAGGAGTTTCCATTGTGAAGGTCAAAGATTGCTCCCACAGAATGTCATTGCATTTTGAGTTGCACAAAGAGTCCTTTTCTACTTTCTGAACCTTTCCAGAGCAGATTTTTTGCTGGACAGAGCTCCTTTCTTCTCCTCCATCTTCTTTCGCTCTTCCTCCAATTTCCTTCTGTCCTCCACAGTTTTCCTAATAACGTCCTAGAACAGCCAGAAAAATCAAGAAACAACACGGATACATTATGGACAATAATTAAGGTAGTTTTACTGACATGAATAAGGTCTACAAAGACGGATAAAGTGAAAATGAAAAAGTATCCTCACGTATTGGATGAGTAAATTAATATTGCATGAAGTGTTTTAGAGGAATAAAGCCCTGATCAAATTCTCCATTCCTCAGATTAATAAAGAACTTGAGGTGTATGGAGATTTAGCACCTTTAAAAATATCCATCCCCGGTTGAGCTTTTATCACATTTGTTATATTAAATCCACAAACATCAATACCTTGTATTGGGATTTTACACGATACACCAACACAAAGTAGTACATGCTTGTGAAGTTAAAAGAAAATAAAAAGATTTTTTGCTTTTAACAAATAAACAGCTTTTTTGCAAAAAAATAATATATGAGGCATGCATTTGCACTCTATTCCTTTCCTCTTATACCACTAAATGAAATTAAGAGCCACCAGCTGGATTCAGGAGTGATGAAATTTCCCTAGAGATCACATGTGCTTCATTTAAACTCAGTATAGATACAGTGGTTCTATGAAGGCCTAAAACTGAGCTTCTAGACAATTTTTATGCAAATATTAACATACTATTACAGAGTGACGTACAGGAAACGTCACTTTCCTTCTCCATCCACATTTTAAAGCTGCAATCTAAAGTCAATCTAAAGTCTTGGCTTTCTTTACAGAAACCGCTCTTCCTTACTAAACAAAAAGGATATTTATCTAAAACCTTATGATTAAAAATAGACACAAATACATTAACTGCAATAACACCATGTAAAATTAAAATGTAGATAATCTATATTTTTTGGTTAATGGAGGCTTATAGAGCATTCCCCATGAAGGGTTGACGTAAGACCAAACTTCAAAAAAAATCTCTCAGAGGTGAATCTTTTCTGTCTTTTTCCCAGCATCAAGTCTATGATCCAAAGAGAGCGAACCTCCAGACTTTTTGGCAGGGGAAAAAGCTCTGTAAAAAGCTCTGTAAAAACTGTGACCTGAACACAGCTTTTCTACTTTCTGAATGAATGGAAAGAAGCGCTATATAAGTTCAGTCCATTTACCATCCCTAAAAAAAATTGAATGGTCTGTAATCTCAATAATAAATTTAGTGGGGGTTCTAACACATCTATACAGTACAGCAAAGATGAAGCAATGAGATTATTAATAATACTTGTGCGACCCTTACAAGACAGGCGTGATATAAGCCAATTCAGTTTCTTAAACCTACCCTCCAGCTAATCAACAAAACCCAAGTTAAATCTCCCAAGTAAACACCCAAATATTTAAACGATCAGGCAATTTGGATCCCTCTCTTGTCCATTTACCTACTAATAATGCTTTACTCTTACTCCAATTTACTTTTGGATGAAGAAACCAGTCCAAGACATCCGACTCTTCTGATACAGCAACAACGTCACATCATCTGCATATGCAGAAAGCTGAATGTAAAGAACTGCCATTAAGTTTTACTCAGGGTAACTTTTTCTAATTTGACGCAATAAAGGTTCACTGCCTAAAGAATACATGCCTGACATTGCACAACCTTGTTGAATACCACTCTTTACATTAAAATGAGCACTTAAACCTGCCTTAACCAAAATACTCTGTGTCCCAAAATGACATCTAGATACTCTCAAATTAATGAGATCTCTCTTATTGATCTGCCAGGGATACAGTGATCAACATGTATCACCCGATGAATCACTTTCCTCAATCTGGATCTTTGAGAAGATCCTATAGTCGGCACACAAACGACTGACTGGTCACCAATTATTTTTTTCATAAAGATCCCCCTTCTTGAGAAGAAGTGTGAGCGCAGCTCTACAGCCGCTAAGGGCTGGTTTTCTCCAGGCTATATTGAGAACTTCCAGCACATCTTCAGCCAACACAGGCTAGCGTGATTTATAAAACTCCACAGACAAGCCATCAATTCCAGGGGCTTTACCATTTCCCATGATCAACAGTGCCTCCTGCAGTTCTTTTACGCAACCCTCTGCAAATTCTGTCAGCTCTTTTCCATCTTCAGATCAAATGCAATTAATGAGACAATTGTACCCATTTTTTCTATCATTTCTCTAAACTGAAAAAACATTAAGAGCCAGCATCCATTTGGGAAACGTGAACGGACCAGAGCTCCCTGTGCTCTGAGCCCTAAAAGATCTGGCAGGTTTATTTATTTATATATTTTTTATCTTTGAGTGCCAGAAAATGGCCTTGATTTCCCATGGACTCATGGAAGTTCTGAAGAGCCCCTATTCCAGTCTCTAGGTAGTCGACAGATTTCACCATACTTCTTGTGACATTGTGTGTGTATGGATTAAAGAACTGTTTAATTCTAAATTTACCAATATCCCAATATTGTTATACAGAAGTAAACGAAATTTCCAAATTTTCCACTGCTTCCAAAAAAAAGGAAAGCCCATTTTATAGAACTGTATGAAAACGTCAGTTTGATTGTAGCATAATTATAGGAAATGTGTTCAGAGAAACCTACCTGAGATAAAATGCCATGATCTAAGTATTTGTGAATCATTCACAAATATTTAGATCATGCAAAGTTTCTCAACCTTTCTCGAAGACTGAAAACATCTGTATTCTGTAGTCCATCAGCAGTCCATGCCATCTTTTTTTTTTTTATAAGTACTAAGCTGAATCAACAAACAACTTCCCATCAGGAAAACAAATCAACATTCCTTTTTCCTTTGGTTACTTCTAAAAAAAAAAATAAAAAAAACAACCCCACCTGTTCCAACATTTTAGTCAATTTCTCTCTGACCATCAGGAACAGAGGAGCCAGAAGACACTCTGTCACTACCAGAACCTAATAATCACTTTCTCTTCCACCCTTTTTCCTTTACCTGCATCTTTTCAGGTTTTGCTTCTTTGGGATTTTCTTTGGTTATTTTGAAAACACTTTAATCATCTCTACTCATCAATTTATCAACAGCCACTTCCTCCTGCAACCCCTTCCTGTGTAGCTGTTAAACTAATTTCCCTCACACACTGAGGCAAAAGTAGAAGCAGCATCAATGTTTTCTGAAATGCATTTTTAACGATCCACACAAGTTCAGCCATGTTTTTAATCTATTCAGATCAACCGCAAACGGGCTTGAATCAGAGGCAGCCAGACTTTTGCGATTCGACACCTAAACAGAAGTCAACTTTTTCCAAGTCTGGCGGCTCGCACTTGAGATACTTTAGGTCAGTGACCGACTTAATGCTATTCCTGACTGCATCCAATGCGCTTTATTTCTGTTGTTGGGAAAACAGTGTAATCAAACCCATCAACTTTAAATGTCACTACCGTTTTTTTTTAATCATATAAACTGGTCTTCTGAAGGAAACGGCATGCCTCAACTTCACTAATTTGCAGCCTGCAGCGAACGCTTTAATAGGTGACACAACCTGACTACAATGTGACAGCTCCTTCAGGAACACATCATTGCTGATAAAAGGTGGCAAACTAGACAGTAGTGCGTTTGCATTTCTTTTTATATTCCCCTCAACTATGCTATTCACCTTGTTAACAGAATCCAGAAACATGGCAGCATTTATCATTCTGAAAGCGGCCTTCTTGCTCTCACATCCAACAAGCTCCACTACAGCCAGTCTCACAAAAACCCAAATAAAAATAAATTAATTAATAAATCCACGCCACCCGGTACTTTAATACTACGTCAACTCCTAAAAACCTTCAGATCTGTTACTTTTTCTGGCCATCAGTTCTTGAGACATTAGGAAACGCTCACCTTTGTTCTACTCCTAAAGCGCAACAGACGCTTACACATGGGCACAAGAATGAAAAAGGATAAAATAACATTCCTGTGACAGATTGGCCTAGTCAAAGTCCAGACCAAAATATGAGGCAAGACTTGAAAAAGTAATTATCTGAATTTAATCAAGCAAATTTGACATTTTTGCAAAGCAGAAGGGCAAAACTTTTACCACCTTGATGTTAAAATAATGTAATAGCAGGAAATGGGGGTCTGAACTGTTTTTCGAGCACAAAAACCACACACCACATTTTGCAGATTGCATTTGTGCAAAGAGTCTGAAAACTATACATCCTCTCCCTTCCACTTCACAACTACCCACTACTATCAGCTGGTTATGGCCAGTGCTGTAATCTTTGATCATGTTTGTTGAGGGAACAGCATCACTGTGCAGGATCGTAAAAGGCTTGATAAGCTCATCAGAAAATGTGTGTTTATGATGGGTGGGAGAATGGACTCTGGTGGGGAAGACGATGAGGTGACTGATGCGGGGGCATTCCTCGACAACTGCAGACACCCTCTGGAAGAGACTGCGGCAGCTCAGGGAAGATCTTTCATTGCCACTGCAGTAGGATAGTACAACACCTCCTGCTGACCTTAAAAATCTCTAGTATGACTGATATTATTGAACTGTATTTTTCTGTGATTTTTTAGGTGCTACCAGGAGCATAACATTTCCCCTGTGGGGGATTCATAAAGTGTTTATCAATCTTTTATCCGTCTACTTTATTTTGGTCTATCACACAGAATCCCAAAGAAAGCTTATGGTTTTAATGTAAAATGTGGAAATGTTACTGAGCTGCAAATATTTTTACAAAGTGCTATATAAACATCTTGTCTTTCCATAAATTAAGAAAAAAAAACAACAAAAAAAACACAGCAACTCAGAACAGTCCAACTGGTTTTGTTGCACGTGAGTAGGGATGGGAATCGAAAACTGGTTCCTGTTCAGAACCGGTTCCGTGTTTACAAGTCCATGGCACCGTTTGGCAGCTCGCTTAACGATTCTCTTATCGATTCCAGGTAGCACCCAGAGCCGGGAAGCATGACATACGTCACGTTTTTACGCAAGTTACGCAACACAGGCAGTTCAGTTAGCAAGTACGACGTGACCAGGCGTAAGTCTGGAAAAGCAAAAACAAAACAAAAATGAGCGCCCCATCGGTTAAAGCGCGATCGAAAGTCAGGTCAAACAACGGAAAAAATCCGGGGATCATTAGGCTTACCTAAAACTAATACGTTCGTGGTGATTTCATGAATTTAGCATTATTCAATAAGAAAATAAAAGCCTAAATTGTCGTCTCGATCACTGGCTATGGGGATGGGAATAGCCAGTGCCCGACATCACATTCTGTGACGTAATGTCGCGGTAAGGCACTGCGTTCTACAACAATTGTTTAGGATTTCCAGAGGACTTCACCATTGAAATTCACAAGAGCTATTGTTAAAGCAACAATGTCCACGTACATGGCCTTTGGATGTTGTAAAACATCGGGTAAAAGTGGAAAAAAACAGTTTTTTCACCTTCCGAGTCATCATCCACCACCGGCTCTTTTGTTGGATTACCAACTTGCAATCGAACGTCTGGCCAGAGAGAAAACACGTCGTCTGTAGCCAACATTTCGAAGAAGAATGTCTTCAAGATGACATGAGAGCGAGACTCTTGTTAAGTTTTTCTTTTTTATGATGTAGAATTTGGCGGAACATTTGTGTACTGACCAGATCGGCGGAGGGATACGACACACTTCGATAGAATGCTCACTGTTTCGAAGCCCACTTATTTTATGCGACTTTGGTCTTATTTCTTCTAAAGTCGCTTGTAAATTTCATGAGTTGTGGGTTGCATTTTTTTGGGCTTGTTTCTGAAAGTGAAGTGGCTTGTTTTGGCTCTAAACTAAGTGACGCTGAAATATCCCTCCACTTCATAACGCACTGCAGCTTATCTTGACAGCAGCAGAGTAAACTCAGAAATAGCAGCTCTGCCCGTATTTTTTGCAGTTTACGGTTGCAATAACTGATGATAACTGCTGGAAGTAGATTAGGCGGTGCAGATCATCATTTGGAGCAGAGATTGGTTCTAAAGATGAGTTTTATACTCAACACTGCAGAACCCAACCTATAAACCGTACTTTAATGTTTATTTGTTGTCTTTTTAAGTCTCTAAAATGTTAAATTAGTATTACTTTAAATTAAAATGCTTATACCATGTCTATTTTTGTTTAAGAGGTTAAAAAAAATTTCCCCAAATTGGAATTGATAAGAGAATCGATAAGGAATCGGAATCGTGAAAATCTTATCAATTCCCAACCCTAACTGTGAGCCAGTGCAGCTCCTGTGCACTTAGAAGAGCCAGATTTAAACTTAAAAGTGTAATTCACCCCCATTCAAGAGCCTTTACTCCGCCCAATCTCATACTTTGAAAAAATGTGCCGATTGAGGACGGTGCCCAGTAGACCCAGAAGCATCTGGGGGGTGGGGCTGGGGGATGGTCTTGGCTACTAGTAAAAGCTAAATAAAGGCAAAATAAACTAACTGAATGCTAAGCTAATAAATCTCTAACCTGAAAAACAGATACTGACACGTCCGATTCTTCTGGTCACGTCACAAAACGTTTTGAACCAATAGCAATAACTGATGTGAAAATCAATGAAAGACACCCGTTGAGCCTTGGAGGGGCGCCACACTGACAGTTTTACAACAAATATACAATAATTTGTCAAAAATATGATCACGATATATAGACAGCAGACAACAATATTAACAGTTTACTGGCAAAAAAGCTGATTTTGGGGTGAGTTACCCTTTAAAGCAACTACTTACCCTCTGGTCCTCATGGGCCACTTGCTTCTTGCGCCTTTCAACACCACCAGCAGAACTGCGACCTTTTTTCTTAAACTTTGGAACAAATTTCTCTTTGGCAAGTGGATCAAAAGCCCTAAAAAGAGAAGCCTAATGTTTTAGCAGAATGAACAATAACTATATATAGATATATAAATATATATACATGTATATAAATAACTGACCAGAGCGTCGACTCTGACTTGATGCTTCTGCTCAAAGGTAGTTTTGATCAATCTGACCCAGCTCTGTGGGGTCCAGAGTAATGAGCTCTGGCTGAATCTTCTCCAGCAAAGCCTTGACCTCCCACTCCTGCCTGCTGTTTTGCACTGCGGTATGGATTTGCATCCAGGCCCATCGAGTTAGGCTCACCAGCCCCTGTGATCGCAAATAGGACCAAAGTATATAAAACACAGAGCAAAAAAAAAAAAAAAAAAGAAGAGGTTATTTTTATACGATAATACATCTATTTTAAAATCGAAAAAAACAATGTGCCTGATGCTTTAGGTCATAAATGATTGCGTAATCTTTTGTCTATAGTATGACTAAGCTACTGAAGCTGCTAGGTTTGCATGAGGTAAACGTGCTGCATCAGACACCAAAAAACTGGAGCAAAGTTTGGTCTCGCTGGTTTGCGGTTGGTCTTTGACTTTTCATTGCAGCGCTGCATACATGCATGAAAACGTTCATCCGCTCTGACGAAAACTGAATGCATGATAGATAAAAATTTTATGTTCAAACACAGAGGTAATTTAAGATATAATTCAAACACTTTGGTCAGAAATTGTGTAGATACACAAAGGTTTTGCTGCCATGCTACAAATAGCCCTCCAAATGCAGATTTTAGACATCAAGGTTTGCTAGAAAAAGTTTTCGACTTGCAGAAACTTTAAGGCAGTTGTGCATGAAAGCAAAAACAATGCAAAGGTTGATGGTGATAAAGACTAGCCTGACCTGGTACAAGCATGCTGGTGAAACCCTCTCTCGTGCCCAACTCCGAGGACGTCCTCAAAGGGACAAAAGTGCAGCCCCCAAACCGATCCCCGGACTCGGTGAGCCATGTAGGGTTTAGTGACTGGCGTGCTCCACACATCCCTGTACACCTGCAGGGAAAAATCCAATGAAGGGGGAAAAAAAGGAAACTAGCCTTTACTGAAAGGATTTATGCATTACTCTTTCTATATAACAAAGGGAATACAAACTGAAAATGTCCTTGCTTATGATTTTCAATCTGTGCAAATATGTCAACTCTGTCAGACATCTACGTAAACTCATCATTGAACACGAATGCTAAACAACTTATGCTTTCAATGATTTATTCTCAGATTATTCCAGAGTATGGAATGTGTCCTCTCTGACAGATAAAACTGGTAGACTATAAGTATTGAACACATCACAGGGTTTTCAGCAACTGGCTGGTGGGACTAGATGTTACTAATCCACCCTGTCCACACATGAAAAGCAGTCAAACCACAGATGTCCAAATATGATAAAAAGGGAATGACACAGGGGGAAAGCATCACAGAAATGTATTTAATGCTGTGTTTAAAAGCCTTTTTTGGTGA